>NC_042971.1:57772295-57830752 GCF_901001165.1 Salmo trutta
CCTATCAGAATCTTCTAAAGCCATTACATCATTTTCTGGGATTGTCCAAGCTGTTTAAAGGCACAGTCAACTTAGTGTATGTAAACTTCTGACCCACTGGAATTGTGATACAGGGAACTTTAAGTGAAATAATCTGTCTGTAAACAATTGTTGGAAAAATGACTTGTGTCATGCACAAAGTAGATGTCCTAACCGACTTGCCAAAACTATAGTTTGTTAACAAGAAATTTGTGGAGTGGTTGAAAAACAAGTTTTAATGACTCCAACATAAGTGTATGTAAACTTCGGACTTCAACTGTATATACAGGGGGTACCGATACAGAGTCAATCAATGTGCGGAGGTACCGGTTAGTCGAGGTAATTGAGGTAATATGTACATGTAGGTAAAATTAAACAGTCATTCCCAGGGGATGAGTTATAAAGGCTTATGAAGGGAAAGGAAGTATGTGTGTTCCTGTGAATACGTCACACCTCTCTGGTGAACAATGCACTTAGTAATGCGACTAAGAGTGCCTGTTGCATCGGTACAATGTACTGAGGTTCCCTTTATCAGTTTGTCTATGTTAATCTGTCTGCGGGTGATGCTGTGATTTGTACTCTTACCGCTTAATGTACCACTGTGTAATGTAGAACATAAAAAGAAGGAATGTTATTTATTTTATCATGTCCTCAGATGCCTGGTAGGCTGGTCCCAGTAAACAGGTTGGCTCTGTCCTCAGATGCCTGGTACGCTGGTCCCAGTAAACAGGTTGGCTCTGTCCTCAGATGCCTGGTAGGCTGGTCCCAGTAAGCAGGTTGGCTCTGCCCTCAGATGCCTGGTAGGCTGGTCCCAGTAAGCAGGTTGGCTCTGTCCTCAGATGCCTGGTACGCTGGTCCCAGTAAACAGATTGGCTCTGTCCTCAGATGCCTGGTACGCTGGTCCCAGTAAACAGGTTGGCTCTGTCCTCAGATGCCTGGTAGGCTGGTCCCAGTAAACAGGTTGGCTCTGTCCTCAGATGCCTGGTAGACTGGTCCCAGTAAACAGGTTGGCTCTGTCCTCAGATGCCTGGTACGCTGGTCCCAGTAAACAGGTTGGCTCTGTCCTCAGATGCCTGGTAGGCTGGTCCCAGTAAACAGGTTGGCTCTGCCCTCAGATGCCTGGTACGCTGGTCCCAGTAAACAGGTTGGCTCTGTCCTCAGATGCCTGGTACGCTGGTCCCAGTAAACAGGTTGGCTCTGCCCTCAGATGCCTGGTACGCTGGTCCCAGTAAGCAGGTTGGCTCTGTCCTCAGATGCCTGGTAGCCTGGTCCCAGTAAACAGGTTGGCTCTGCCCTCAGATGCCTGGTACGCTGGTCCCAGTAAACAGGTTGGCTCTGCCCTCAGATGCCTGGTACGCTGGTCCCAGTAAACAGGTTGGCTCTGCCCTCAGATGCCTGGTACGCTGGTCCCAGTAAACAGGTTGGCTCTGTCCTCAGATGCCTGGTACGCTGGTCCCAGTAAACAGGTTGGCTCTGCCCTCAGATGCCTGGTACGCTGGTCCCAGTAAACAGGTTGGCTCTGCCCTCAGATGCCCGGTACGCTGGTCCCAGTAAACAGGTTGGCTCTGCCCTCAGATGCCTGGTACGCTGGTCCCAGTAAACAGGTTGGCTCTGTCCTCAGATGCCTGGTACGCTGGTCCCAGTAAACAGGTTGGCTCTGCCCTCAGATGCCTGGTACGCTGGTCCCAGTAAACAGGTTGGCTCTGCCCTCAGATGCCTGGTACGCTGGTCCCAGTAAACAGGTTGGCTCTGTCCTCAGATGCCTGGTAGGCTGGTCCCAGTAAACAGGTTGGCTCTGTCCTCAGATGCCTGGTACGCTGGTCCCAGTAAACAGGTTGGCTCTGTCCTCAGATGCCTGGTAGGCTGGTCCCAGTAAACAGGTTGGCTCTGTCCTCAGATGCCTGGTACGCTGGTCCCAGTAAACAGGTTGGCTCTGTCCTCAGATGCCTGGTACGCTGGTCCCAGTAAACAGGTTGGCTCTGTCCTCAGATGCCTGGTACGCTGGTCCCAGTAAACAGGTTGGCTCTGTCCTCAGATGCCTGGTACGCTGGTCCCAGTAAGCAGGTTGGCTCTGCCCTCAGATGCCTGGTACGCTGGTCCCAGTAAACAGGTTGGCTCTGTCCTCAGATGCCTGGTACGCTGGTCCCAGTAAACAGGTTGGCTCTGTCCTCAGATGCCTGGTACGCTGGTCCCAGTAAACAGGTTGGCTCTGTCCTCAGATGCCTGGTACGCTGGTCCCAGTAAGCAGGTTGGCTCTGCCCTCAGATGCCTGGTACGCTGGTCCCAGTAAACAGGTTGGCTCTGCCCTCAGATGCCTGGTAGGCTTGTCCCAGTAAACAGGTTGGCTCTGTCCTCAGATGCCTGGTACGCTGGTCCCAGTAAACAGGTTGGCTCTGCCCTCAGATGCCTGGTACGCTGGTCCCAGTAAACAGGTTGGCTCTGCCCTCAGATGCCTGGTACGCTGGTCCCAGTAAACAGGTTGGCTCTGCCCTCAGATGCCTGGTAGGCTGGTCCCAGTAAACAGGTTGGCTCTGTCCTCAGATGCCTGGTACGCTGGTCCCAGTAAACAGGTTGGCTCTGTCCTCAGATGCCTGGTAGGCTGGTCCCAGTAAACAGGTTGGCTCTGCCCTCAGATGCCTGGTACGCTGGTCCCAGTAAGCAGGTTCACTCTGCCCTCAGATGCCTGGTACGCTGGTCCCAGTAAACAGGTTGGCTCTGTCCTCAGATGCCTGGTACGCTGGTCCCAGTAAACAGGTTGGCTCTGTCCTCAGATGCCTGGTACGCTGGTCCCAGTAAACAGGTTGGCTCTGCCCTCAGATGCCTGGTACGCTGGTCCCAGTAAACAGGTTGGCTCTGCCCTCAGATGCCTGGTACGCTGGTCCCAGTAAGCAGGTTGGCTCTGCCCTCAGATGCCTGGTACGCTGGTCCCAGTAAACAGGTTGGCTCTGTCCTCAGATGCCTGGTACGCTGGTCCCAGTAAACAGGTTGGCTCTGTCCTCAGATGCCTGGTACGCTGGTCCCAGTAAACAGGTTGGCTCTGCCCTCAGATGCCTGGTACGCTGGTCCCAGTAAGCAGGTTGGCTCTGTCCTCAGATGCCTGGTAGGCTGGTCCCAGTAAACAGGTTGGCTCTGCCCTCAGATGCCTGGTACGCTGGTCCCAGTAAGCAGGTTGGCTCTGCCCTCAGATGCCTGGTACGCTGGTCCCAGTAAGCAGGTTGGCTCTGCCCTCAGATGCCTGGTACGCTGGTCCCAGTAAACAGGTTGGCTCTGCCCTCAGATGCCTGGTAGGCTGGTCCCAGTAAACAGGTTGGCTCTGCCCTCAGATGCCTGGTACGCTGGTCCCAGTAAACAGGTTGGCTCTGTCCTCAGATGCCTGGTACCCTGGTCCCAGTAAACAGGTTGGCTCTGCCCTCAGATGCCTGGTAGGCTGGTCTCAGTAAACAGGTTGGTTTTGTCCTCAGATGCCTGGTAGGCTGGTCCCAGTAAACAGGTTGGCTCTGTCCTCAGATGCCTGGTAGGCTGGTCCCAGTAAGCAGGTTGGCTCTGTCCTCAGATGCCTGGTACGCTGGTCCCAGTAAACAGGTTGGCTCTGTCCTCAGATGCCTGGTAGGCTGGTCCCAGTAAACAGGTTGGCTCTGCCCTCAGATGCCTGGTAGGCTGGTCCCAGTAAGCAGGTTGGCTCTGTCCTCAGATGCCTGGTACGCTGGTCCCAGTAAACAGGTTGGCTCTGCCCTCAGATGCCTGGTACGCTGGTCCCAGTAAACAGGTTGGCTCTGTCCTCAGATGCCTGGTAGGCTGGTCCCAGTAAACAGGTTGGCTCTGCCCTCAGATGCCTGGTACGCTGGTCCCAGTAAACAGGTTGGCTCTGTCCTCAGATGCCTGGTAGGCTGGTCCCAGTAAACAGGTTGGCTCTGTCCTCAGATGCCTGGTAGGCTGGTCCCAGTAAACAGGTTGGCTCTGCCCTCAGATGCCTGGTACGCTGGTCCCAGTAAACAGGTTGGCTCTGTCCTCAGATGCCTGGTAGGCTGGTCCCAGTAAACAGGTTGGCTCTGTCCTCAGATGCCTGGTAGGCTGGTCCCAGTAAACAGGTTGGCTCTGCCCTCAGATGCCTGGTACGCTGGTCCCAGTAAGCAGGTTGGCTCTGCCCTCAGATGCCTGGTAGGCTGGTCCCAGTAAGCAGGTTGGCTCTGTCCTCAGATGCCTGGTATGCTGGTCCCAGTAAACAGGTTGGCTCTGTCCTCAGATGCCTGGTAGGCTGGTCCCAGTAAGCAGGTTGGCTCTGTCCTCAGATGCCTGGTACGCTGGTCCCAGTAAGCAGGTTGGCTCTGCCCTCAGATGCCTGGTAGGCTGGTCCCAGTAAGCAGGTTGGCTCTGTCCTCAGATGCCTGGTACGTTGGTCCCAGTAAGCAGGTTGGCTCTGTCCTCAGATGCCTGGTAGGCTGGTCCCAGTAAGCAGGTTGGCTCTGTCCTCAGATGCCTGGTACGCTGGTCCCAGTAAGCAGGTTGGCTCTGCCCTCAGATGCCTGGTAGGCTGGTCCCAGTAAGCAGGTTGGCTCTGTCCTCAGATGCCTGGTACGCTGGTCCCAGTAAGCAGGTTGGCTCTGCCCTCAGATGCCTGGTAGGCTGGTCCCAGTAAGCAGGTTGGTTCTGCCCTCAGATGCCTGGTAGGCTGGTCCCAGTAACAGGTTGTTTTTTTCCTCAGATGCCTGGTAGGCTGGTCTCAGTAAACAGGTTGGTTTTGTCTTCAGATGCCTGGTAGGCTGGTCCCAGTAAACAGGTTGGTTTTGTCCTCAGATGCCTGGTAGGCTGGTCCCAATAAACAGGCCATTTCTTTCTTCAGATGCCTGGTAGGCTGGTCCCAGTAAACAGTTTTTTTTTGGTTGGCTGTTCCCAGGAAAGAGCTTGGTTTTGTCCACAGATACCGCTTGGATGGTCCCAGTAAACAGGTTGGTTTTGGTTGGCTGGTCCCAGTAAAGAGCTTGGTTTTGTCCACAGATACCGCTTGGATGGTCCCAGTAAACAGGTTGGTTTTGGTTGGTTGTTCCCAGGAAAGAGCTTGGTTTTGTCCACAGATGCCGGTTGGATGGTCCCAGTAAACTGGTTGGTTTTGGTTGGCTGGTCCCAGTAAAGAGCTTGGTTTTGTCCACAGATACCGGTTGGATGGTCCCAGTAAACAGGTTGGTTTTGGTTGGCTGGTTCCAGTAAAGAGCTTGGTTTTGTCCACAGATGCCGGTTGGCTGGTCCCAGTATGACAACTACCATATAACCCTTCCACTCCCTTCCCCTTGTAAAAGACATTCCTTTACCACACCAGAAGGCTACCCCTGCTCTGTGAAAGGACTTTCACCTAGTTACAGTGTGGTAAAGGAATGGTACAGTGGTTGTATACTAAACCCTTTAAGTTCAGTTCAACCATTATCCTTCTGGAATGTGTTTTTCGATTGGGGTCAAACAGGTTGACTGAACAAGATCCGACAATAAGGTTTCAGGAAATGCCCATCCGGGTCAGAGTCGTCTCTTGTGAAAGACTGTTAACATAAATGTTCTGGCTCTGGTTTCTGAGATTAGGGTCAGGGCATTGTATTGTATTCACCCAGTCTGCGTCCCAAATGGCACCCTATTCCCTATATAGTGCACTACTTTTGACTAAGGCCCATAGGGCTCTGATCAAAGGTAGTGCACTATAAAGGAAATAGGGTGCCATTTCAGACATACGGCCAGTTTGAGAAAAGCTTTCTCAGCAAACAAACCTCCACTCTCAGGTGCATCGTAAACCGTTGTAACCATTTCAAAGGTTCCCCTTCTGTGTAACTGTATGCCTCTGGGAGTCCAGACGCTAAAACAGAAATTAAAGACTGGTGTGTGTGTGTGTGTGTGTGTGTGTGTGTGTGTGTGTGTGTGTGTGTGTGTGTCTGTGTGCTTGCCTGTGTGTTTGTGTGTGCGCGTGTGTGTGTGTGTGTGTGTGTGTCTGTGTGTGTGTGCTTGCCTGTGTGTTTGTGTGTGCGTGCGTGTGCCTGCGTGTGTGTTCTCACGCTGTGTGTGTGCGTGTGTGTGTGTGTGTGTCTGTGTGTGTGCTTGCCTGTGTGTTTGTGTGTGCGTGCGTGTGCCTGCGTGTGTGTTCTCACGCTGTGTGTGTGTGTCTATGGCAGGAAGTTAAAGACAGAGAGGTGGGTGTCAGTTTCAGCAGTGTCTTTTTCCGTCTGTGTTGCCGTGGCAGCACAGTGTTTAAATAAAAGGGTAGGTGTAGTTTGGAACGCAACGATAACGCGCCTGGCGCTGCCTGTGTGTGTGTGTGTGTGTGTGTGTACGTGCTGGCTGTAGTGCCACACCTTGCCGCCCATGGTTAAACACACTGTACACAAGCCCACCCTGAGTACTTTAATGCGTAGCCTCTCTCAATTACTCACTGCCATGACGAGATTTCTCCACTGCCATTTATTGAAGCGTTCCTCAACATGTTGCGACAGATCCTCTGCCTCTTTGTTAGTTATGAAACATAAAGAAATCCCAAAACGTAAAGACCTATAAATCACACTTCAGAGTGTCTGAGAACTTCACACAACATATAGATAAGAAAACTAAAGTAGACAAATGATATGCTGTAAAAACGTAAAAATGATCATTTGTAAAACTTTTTCTATACTGTACATTTAGCAGTGGTTTTCACAGTTCAGTCATTTGAAATACATTAATTTATCCTCTTTCCAGAGGAACATTAGATGCCCCATTGCAAACTTACTGAGCAATACGTGAAGTCACCAGACAAACCTACTGAGCAAAACGTGAAGTCACCAGACAAACCTACTGAGCAAAACGTGAAGTCACCAGACAAACCTACTGAGCAATACGTGAAGTCACCAGACAAACCTACTGAGCAAAACGTGAAGTCACCAGACAAACCTACTGAGCAATACGTGAAGTCACC
The DNA here is from genome assembly GCF_901001165.1 of Salmo trutta. Taxonomy (NCBI): domain Eukaryota; kingdom Metazoa; phylum Chordata; class Actinopteri; order Salmoniformes; family Salmonidae; genus Salmo; species Salmo trutta. Next base: position 57,779,239 of record NC_042971.1, read on the forward strand.
AGACAAACCTACTGAGCAAAACGTGAAGTCACCAGACAAACCTACTGAGCAATACGTGAAGTCACCAGACAAAAATGTGAGCATCAGCTGGTAAACGTTTGGCAGTGGTGTGTCTGAGTGATTTGGCCCCTCTCTCTCTCTGTTTCTGTCTCTCTCTCTCTTTCTCTCTCCAACCAAACAAATTAATCTCTCTCTTTCTCTCTCTCTCTGTTTCTCTCTCCAACCAAACAAATGTATCTCTCCCTCTCTCTGTCTCTCTCTCCAACCAAACTAATGTATCTTCCACACTCTCTCTCTCTCTCTCCTATGTTTGCAGTGCATCGCTGTATCTTCCACTTAAACCAGACAGTTGCTGCTTTTCGACTGTAACATGTTACATTAGTCTACACACTCATACGGTATAGCATAAAAGGGAAATTGTGTTTCCTATAGCTAGGGCTGGCAGTGAGGACTTGTGAAGAGCAGAATTAACAACCTCTGCACAATCAAAAGTTACTTTGGGATTAAAACAAACAAGATAACTATTGTAAAATATACTGTGTCAGTCAAATGTATATAAACTCAGCAAAAAAAGAAACGTCTTTTTTTCAGGACCCTGTCTTTCAAAGATAATTTGTAAAAATCCAAAAAACTTCACAGATCTTCATTGTAAAGGGTTTAAACACTGTTTCCCATGCTTGTTCAATGAACCATAAACAATTAATGAACATGCACCTGTGGAACGGTCGTTAAGACACTAACAGCTTACAGACGGTAGGCAATTAAAGACACAGTTATGAAAAGTTAGGACACTAAAGAGGCCTTTCTGCTGACTCTGAAAAACACCAAAAGAAAGATGCCCAGGGTCCCTACTCATCTGCATGAAATTGCCTTAGGCATGCTGCAAGGAGGTATGAGGACTGCAGATGTGGCCAGGGCAATACATTGCAATGTCCGTACTGTGAGACGCCTCAGACAGCGCTACAGGGAGACAGGACGGACAGCTGATCATCCTCGCAGTGGCAGACCACGTGTAACAACACCTGCACAGGATTGGTTCATCCGAACATCACACAATGTGGGACAGGTACAGGATGGCAACAACAACTGCCCGAGTTACACCAGGGATGCACAATCCCTCCATCAGTGCTCAGACTGTCCGCAATAGGCTGAGAGAGGCTGGACTGAGGGCTTGTAGGCCTGTTGTAAGGCAGGTCCTCACCAGACATCACTGGCAACAACGTCGCCTATGGGCACAAACCCACCGTCGCTGAACCAGACAGAACTGGCAAAAAGTGCTCTTCACTGACGAGTCGTGGTTTTGTCTCACCAAGGGTGATGGTCGGATTCGCGTTTATCATCGAAGGAATGAGCGTTACACCGAGGACTGTACTCTGGAGCAGGATCGAGGTGAAGGGTCCGTCATGGTCTGGGGCGGTGTGTCACAGCATCATCGGACTGAGCTTGTTGTCATTGCAGACAATCTCAGCGCTGTGCATTACAGGGAAGACATCCTCCTTCCTCATGTGATACCCTTCCTGCAGGCTCATCCTGACATGACCCTCCAGCATGACAATGCCACCAGCCACACTGTTCGTTCTGTGCGTGATTTTCTGCAAGACAGGAATGTCAGTGTTCTGCCATGGCCAGCAAAGAGCCCGGATCTCAATCCCATTGAGTATGTCTGGGACCTGTTGGATCAGAGGGTGAGGGCTAGGGCCATTCCCCCCAGAAATATCCGGGAACTTGCAGGTGCCTTGGTGGAAAAGTGGGGTAACATCTCATAGCAAGAACTGGCAAATCTGGTGCAGTCCATGAGGAGGAGATGCACTGCAGTACTTAATGCAGCTGGTGGCCACACCAGATACTGACTGTTACTTTTGATTTTAACCCCCCCCTTTGTTCAGGGACACATTATTCCATTTCTGTTAGTCACATGTCTGTGGAACATGTTCAGTTTATGTCTCAGTTGTTGAATCTTCTTATGTTCCATACAAATATTTACACATGTTAAGTTTGCTGAAAAAAAACGCAGTTGACAGTGAGAGGACGTTTCTTTTTTAGTATGTACAGTTGAAGTCGGAAGATTACATACACCTTAGCAAAATACATTTAAACTCAGTTTTTAACAATTCCTGACATTTAATCCTAGTAAAAAGTTATTGTCTTAGGTCAGCTAGGATCACCACTTTATTTTAAGAATGTGAAATGTCAGAATAATAGTAGAGAGTGATTTATTTCAGCTTTTATTTCTTTCATCACATTCCCAGTGAGTCAGAAGTTTACATACACTCAATTAGTATTTGGTTGCATTGCCTTTAAATTGTTTAACTTAGGTCAAATGTTTCGGGTAGCCTTCCACAAGCTTCCCACAATAAGTTGGGTGAATTTTGGCCCATTCCTCCTGACAGAGCTGGTGTAACTGAGTCGGGTGTGTAGGCCTCCTTGCTTGCACACACTTTTTCAGTTCTGCCCTCAAATTTTCTATAGGATTGAGGTCAGTGCTTTGTGATTGCCACTCCAATACCTTGACTTTGTTGTCCTTAAGCCATTTTGCCACAACTTTGGAAGTATGCTTGGGGTCATTGTCCTTTTGGAAGACCCATTTGCGTCCAAGCTTTAACTTCCTGACTGATGTCTTGAGATGTTGCTTCAATATATCCCCATAATTTTCCTTCCTCATGATGCCATTTATTTTGTGAAGCGCACTAGTCCCTCCTGCAGCAAAGCACCCCCACAACATGATGCTGCCACCCCCATACTTCACGGTTGGGATGGTGTTCTTCAGCTTGCAAGCCTCCAAAAATTACGATCTTTGTCCCCATGTACAGTTGCATACCGTAGTCTGGCTTTTTTATGGCGGTTTTGGAGCAGTGGCTTCTTCCTTGCTGAGCGGCCTTTCAGGTTATGTCGATATAGGACTCGTTTTACTGTGGATATAGATACTTTTGTACCTATTTCCTCCAGCATCTTCACAAGGTCCTTTGCTGTTGATTTGCACTTTTTGCACCAAAGCACATTTATCTCTAGGAGACAGAACGCGTCTCCTTCCTGAGCAGTATGACAGCTGCGTGATCCCACAGTGTTTATGCTTGCGTAATATTGTTTGTACAGAGGAACGTGGTACCTTCAGGCATTTGGAAATTGCTCCCAAGGATGAACCAGACTTGTGGAGGCCTACAATTTATTTTTGAGGTCTTTGCTGATTTCTTTTGATTTTCCCATGATGTCAAGCAAAGAGGCACTGAGTTTGAAGGTAGGCCTTGAAATACATCCACAGGTACACCTACAATTGACTCAAATGATGTCAATTAGCCTATCAGAAGCTTCTAAAGCCATGACATCATGTTCTGGAATTTTCCAAGCTGTTTAAAGGCACACTTAGTTGACTGTATGTAAACTTCTGACCCACTAGAATTGTGAATTCTAAGTGAAATAATCTGTCTGTAAACAATTGTTGGAAAAATTACTTGTGTCATGCACAAAGTAGATGTCCTAACCGACTTGCCAAAACTATAGTTTGTTAACAAGAAATGTGTGGAGTGGTTGAAAAAACGAGTTTTAAGTACTCCAACATAAGTGTATGTAAACTTCCGACTTCAATTGTATAAGCTGGAAGTAGAAGCCTAAATGTTGTGGTCCATTAGTTTACTCCAATTAGGGGAGGGGTGGTAGGGTTTGGGAAAATAATAAAGGAAAATATATAAAAAATACATATATATACAGTACTAGTCAAAAGTTTGGACACACCTACTCATTCCAGTGATTTCTTTATTTTTTAACTATTTTCCAATAGTGTCCATTGAAATAGCTTTTTAGTCCAGCACTAGATTTATCTGTGTCCAGGAAAGCAACCATGCATGTTATATACAGATGTAGGATCTTAATTTGATCACTCTTTTTGTTGTTGAGAAAATGCAAACCTGTAGTGTATTTACATTTTTAAAAGGCTTCTGAAGTTGGTCATTTCCACTTTGAAATTTCAGACTTGATTTGCCTTAATGACAAACGTATCAACCCCTACAAAATGTTATTTAATTATAATCCACATAATAATTCACATTTCCTGTTGCTGAAGGATTGTTTTTCTGCTCTGACTCAAATGAAGAACCTATAACTTTAATTTGTCCTAGATAATTAATTTATACCTACAGTATGAGATCTCACCCATAGTGACAGAATAGACTAATCGTTTGACAAAATAAAGACTACCAATTTTGTTATTTAAACATGATGTATTAATCCTGTGTCTGACTGTGTTCTAATCTACTGCATGAGAAAGTCCATTATTATTTCATCCATCATATCTGCTTCATGTCAGGCCATAACCAGTGAAAAGGAAGGATCTAGCTAGCTTTCACCATTTCCAACCAGTATTCAGTCAGTACTAACACATAATATTTTTGCAAAGCCTATTCATTCGGTGTTACACGGCACATAACTGATTGGGGGGTTAAATAAAATAGAACTTCATCCAGATGACATGAAGACATCAGACAGAAAATCAATGAATGTAGATGCAGCCAAACCCCTGAAGCCTTTCATGAATGTTTACTTACATCGGAGGCAGAGAGAGAGAGAAAAATAGAGAAAGAGAGAAAAAGAGAAAGAGAGATAGAGAGAAACCCCAGAGGAGATGGTAGAGAGAAAGATACAGAGAGAATGAAAGAGAGCGAGAGAGAGTGAACGAGAGAGAGTGAACGAGAGAGAGAAAGTGAACGAGAGAGAGAACGAGAGAGAGAACGAGAGAGAGAACGAGAGCGAGAGAGAGAACGAGAGAGAGAGAGAGAACGAACGAGAGAGAGAGAACGAACAAGAGAGAGAGAGAGAGAACGAGAGCGAGAGAGAGAACGAGAGCGAGAGAGAGAACGAACGAGAGAGAGAGAGAGAGAGAGAGAGAGAGAGAGAGAGAGAGAGAGAGAACGAACGAGGAGAGAGAGAGAGAGAGAGAGAATGAACGAGAGAGAGAGAGAGAGAGAGAAAGAGAGGATGAAATATTCCCACACAGGTCTTGAGGGGGTTTAACCTATCATTAACCCTGTCTTCTCCCCTCTGTCTCATTCTACAGCTGTCTCATCAGATCTATGATACACAGCCCCGTCGCTGTAATTACACAAATTGACAGACAATCCCTCTGTGTCAATCTGGACTCTGCTGTAGATCCTACAGATAAAACTAAGTGGGGATATTGCTGTCTGTGGGTCTTAACAAGGTCCTTCCACAAAATTATTGCAGTTTGCCTCTTTTTGATATTTTAAGTGCACAAATATCGAATTTGAAAAGCCTGTTATATTAAATGAAGTGCCCTTTAATATAGACCATATGGAAAATTCCATAAATCTGATTTTCAATATGAATAAAGACTTGCTAAGTTGCCAAAATTCCCCATTTTTACATGTCCATCTGTGCACCCTCTGTGTCTTCTAGGAAGATTTTAACCCACTTAACCTCCAAATTTCTCCAAGTTTTCATCATCTTTGTAAAGGCTTTGTTATTATGTTACTTTGACAAAGTCATTTCTGGCGATTATTATTTATTTAACGTGATTAGTGATTCATTGTAGCCATTTCCTGCAATGACCAAAAGCAACCTCTTTGGCTTCATGGCTGGAATGTTATTCATATTTTTCATAATTTCATCATTAATAAAGATTTTTTTTTTTTTTACTGACGAAAATCTGGTGTTTCTATGTCGAACAGTTTTGTTATATTTCAGTCTTCTGTGATGTACAGTATAAAAAGTGTAATATTGGGATACAAACTCAAAATGTAATACATTTCAACTCTATATCTGACATGGTACAGGTGTCTTCTCATACACCATGTGTGTGAGGTGGATACTTTTGTTTCAAAGTAGATTTGTTTAAGACTACCAAGAATCACTCTGTGTGACCCTGATTTAGCCCACTGCAGTAAAAGGTCCCTAATTTGAAGGAAAACCCTCTTACATGAACTGAACTCTCATTTTAATATTGTGAAACTATTCCTTTTAAATATTTATTTTAAAATAAATATTGAACATCTTATAGACAAACCCTAGTGTAAAAGCAGATGAGCTAGTTCTACTCTTTTTATCCATTTTGTGGGGTTTTGTGGTAGAAAACTGAGTGGGTTGAGCATAACGTGTCACCAATAGACAGACCGGCTAGAAATGTTTAAACAATTACATTTTTTTTGTAAGGCTTGCATTCCATTGCCCCTGTTGCATACAACAAGCTTCCATTCCCCCTGTCACAAGAGGATTTATGGCTGATTTAAGATTAAGTCATCAATCCTGTTAAGGTCAAAACTTCTATGGTCAACTCTGTGACAGTCAACTCTGTGACGGTCAACCCTGTGACGGTCAGCCCTGGTCAACCCTGTTACGGTCAACCCTGTTATGGTCAACCCTGCGACGGTCAACCCTGTGACAGTCAACCCTGGTCAACCCTGTTACGATCAACCCTGTTACGGTCAACCCTGTGATGGTCAACCCTGTGACGGTCAACCCTGTGACAGTCAACCCTGCACAGTCAAGCCTGTGACGGTCAACCCTGCGACAGTCAACCCTGTGACGGTCAACCCTGTGACGGTCAACACTGTGACGGTCAACCCTGCACAGTCAACCCTGCACAGTCAACCCTGTTACAGTCAACCCTGTGACGGTCAACCCTGTGACGGTCAACCCTGTGACGGTCAACCCTGTGATGGTCAACCCTGTGACGGCCAACCCTGCGCAGTCAACCCTGTGACGGTCAACCCTGTGACGGTCAACCCTGTGACGGTCAACCCTGTGACGGTCAACCCTGTGACGGCCAACCCTGTGCAGTCAACCCTGATACTTACCTTTGCAATTACTATAGTAATTATTTGAACCTCTTGAGATGGGAAACATGTGTTTTATTAAGTTGAACATCTGCACTTTAGGACAGAATATTAGAATTAGGAACAACAAAATATTATTTATTCCCAAGGTGCAATACTCAAAATGCATCCAATAGGCAAAATGACCACAGGGTTGTTTGACTGGCATGAAAAAGGCATGGGTGACTGTCTGTCTGGTTGTGGAATAGTTAGAGACCTTGGAACGAAGGAAAAATTCAAATACAAGATGAATATAGCAATTGTCTTGGGTCTCTCCATTGTAGTACAGTCTTTACTTTATTGTGAGGTACTAGAGACTGTATACGTTTCCATATTTATTTGTACAAGAGATTGCCGACATGATTTCCATTCAAGTCTAATTGACGTGGTCTGACAGGCTTTTCTCCTTCTGGTCATTCCTTTGTTATGCTTCAATAACCATAGCCAGTCCCCTGATTGGTCAATGCTGTCACATCCCTCCCCATGTCTTAATTACCGTAGCTGTCATTACCATGCACTAAAGCACTGTGTTCTTTGCCCCAAAATGGCTCCTCAGTGGCTCATCAGTGTCTAATGACATCCTTCAGCCACCTGCTACTATAACCACTTAATCACAGGCAGGCAATCAGTGGAGGAGAGGAGAGGAGAAGAGAAGAGAAGAGAAGAGGAGAGGAGAGGAGAGGAGAGGAGAGGAGAGGTGGAGAGGAGCAGTGGAGAGGAGCAGTGGAGAGGAGAGGAGAAGAGAAGAGAAGAGAAGAGAAGAGAAGAGAAGAGAAGAGAAGAGAAGAGAGAAGAGAGGAGAGGAGAGGTGGAGAGGAGCAGTGGAGAGGAGAGGGTGGAGTGGAGGAGAGGAGAGGAGAGGAGAAGAGAAGAGAAGAGGAGAGGAGAGGAGAGGAGAGGAGAAGAGAAGAGAAGAGAAGAGAAGAGAAGAGGAGAGGAGAGGAGAGGAGAGGAGAGGAGAGGAGAGGAGAGGAGAGGAGAGGAGAGGAGAGGTGGAGAGGAGCAGTGGAGAGGAGCAGTGGAGAGGAGAGGGTGGAGTGGAGGAGAGGAGAGGAGAGGAGAAGAGAAGAGAAGAGAAGAGAAGAGGAGAGGAGAGGAGAGGAGAGGAGAGGAGAGGAGAGGTGGAGAGGAGCAGTGGAGAGGAGCAGTGGAGAGGAGAGGGTGGAGTGGAAGAGAAGAGAAGAGAAGAGGAGAGGAGAGGAGAGGAGAGGAGAGGAAAAGAGAGGAGAGGAGAGGAGCAGTGGAGAGGAGAGGGTGGAGTGGAGGAGAGGGGAGTGGAGAGGAGAGGAGAGGGGAAGAGAGGAGAGGCGAGGAGAGGAAGAGAGAGGAGAGGAGGATAGAGGAGTAGAGAGAAAAAAAGAGAAGAGGAGAGGAGAAGAGGTGTGAGAGGAAAGGAGTGGTGGAAAGGAGAGGAGAGAGAGGACGGAATGGGGGAGAGGAGAGGAGAGGAGAGAAGAGAGGACGGAATGGGGGAGAGGAGTGCACAGGACAGTACAGGAGAGGAATGCAGAGTAGATGAGAGGAGAGGGGGCAGTCTGGAACCACATATCTGTCACTCAAACACAGTATGCACATTCTAGTCCTGGAGTGGGTGCAATCACATGGGTTTTATCTGTCTGAGTTAATAAGAGGTTCCTAAGTGTTTTTTTAGTGTGCTTACCAAATGACACCCTATTTCTTACATTGTGCACTACTTTGACCAGAGCCCCACTAAAAAGTAGTGAGTACCCTACTATATAAGGAAGAGGGTTTTTTTTCCAACTGGTTCTTAGAAAGCAGAGTTAGATGATTGGGGGATGATAATGCTCATCACCTAGTGGTCTGGAGGGACGGGATGACAAGTGGGACTTACATTTGACATTTTTCTCAGACTACCATAGGATCAGCACAGTGTCAGAGTCTAATGGGATCAGCACAGTGTCAGAGTCTAATGGGATCAGCACAGTGTCAGAGTCTAATGGGAACAGCACAGTGTCAGAGTCTAATGGGATCAGCACAGTGTCAGAGTCTAATGGGAACAGCACAGTGTCAGAGTGTAATGGGATCAGCACAGTGTCAGAGTCTAATGGGAACAGCACAGTGTCAGAATGTAATGGGATCAGCACAGTGTCAGAGTCTAATGGGAACAGCACAGTGTCAGAGTCCAATGGGATCAGCACAGTGTCAGAGTCTAATGGGAACAGCAGTGTCAGAGTCTAATGGGATCAGCACAGTGTCAGAATGTAATGGGATCAGCACAGTGTCAGAGTGTAATGGGATCAGCACAGTGTCAGAGTCTAATGGGAACAGCACAGTGTCAGAGTCTAATGGGATCAGCACAGTGTCAGAGTCTAATGGGAACAGCACAGTGTCAGAGTGTAATGGGATCAGCACAGTGTCAGAGTCTAATGGGAACAGCACAGTGTCAGAATGTAATGGGATCAGCACAGTGTCAGAGTCTAATGGGAACAGCACAGTGTCAGAGTCTAATGGGATCAGCACAGTGTCAGAGTGTAATGGGATCAGCACAGTGTCAGAGTCTAATGGGAACAGCACAGTGTCAGAGTCTAATGGGAACAGCACAGTGTCAGAGTCTAATGGGATCAGCACAGTGTCAGAGTGTAATGGGATCAGCACAGTGTCAGAGTCTAATGGGAACAGCACAGTGTCAGAGTCTAATGGGAACAGCACAGTGTCAGAGTCTAATGGGAACAGCACAGTGTCAGAGTGTAATGGGATCAGCACAGTGTCAGAGTCTAATGGGAACAGCACAGTGTCAGAGTCTAATGGGATCAGCACAGTGTCAGAGTGTAATGGGATCAGCACAGTGTCAGAGTCTAATGGGAACAGCACAGTGTCAGAGTCTAATGGGAACAGCACAGTGTCAGAGTCTAATGGGAACAGCACAGTGTCAGAGTGTAATGGGATCAGCACAGTGTCAGAGTCTAATGGGAACAGCACAGTGTCAGAGTCTAATGGGATCAGCACAGTGTCAGAGTCTAATGGGAACAGCACAGTGTCAGAGTGTAATGGGAACAGCACAGTGTCAGAGTCTAATGGGAACAGCACAGTGTCTAATGGGAACAGCACAGTGTCAGAGTCTAATGGGAACAGCACAGTGTCAGAATGTAATGGGATCAGCACAGTGTCTAATGGGAACAGCACAGTGTCAGAGTGTAATGGGATCAGCACAGTGTCAGAGTCTAATGGGAACAGCACAGTGTCAGAATGTAATGGGATCAGCACAGTGTCAGAGTCTAATGGGAACAGCACAGTGTCAGAGTCTAATGGGAACAGCACAGTGTCAGAGTCTAATGGGATCAGCACAGTGTCAGAGTGTAATGGGATCAGCACAGTGTCAGAGTCTAATGGGAACAGCACAGTGTCAGAGTCTAATGGGAACAGCACAGTGTCAGAGTCTAATGGGATCAGCACAGTGTCAGAGTGTAATGGGATCAGCACAGTGTCAGAGTCTAATGGGAACAGCACAGTGTCAGAGTCTAATGGGAACAGCACAGTGTCAGAGTCTAATGGGAACAGCACAGTGTCAGAGTGTAATGGGATCAGCACAGTGTCAGAGTCTAATGGGAACAGCACAGTGTCAGAGTCTAATGGGATCAGCACAGTGTCAGAGTGTAATGGGATCAGCACAGTGTCAGAGTCTAATGGGAACAGCACAGTGTCAGAGTCTAATGGGAACAGCACAGTGTCAGAGTCTAATGGGAACAGCACAGTGTCAGAGTGTAATGGGATCAGCACAGTGTCAGAGTCTAATGGGAACAGCACAGTGTCAGAGTCTAATGGGATCAGCACAGTGTCAGAGTCTAATGGGAACAGCACAGTGTCAGAGTGTAATGGGAACAGCACAGTGTCAGAGTCTAATGGGAACAGCACAGTGTCTAATGGGAACAGCACAGTGTCAGAGTCTAATGGGAACAGCACAGTGTCAGAATGTAATGGGATCAGCACAGTGTCTAATGGGAACAGCACAGTGTCAGAGTCTAATGGGAACAGCACAGTGTCTAATGGGAACAGCACAGTGTCAGAGTCTAATGGGAACAGCACAGTGTCAGAGTGTAATGGGAACAGCACAGTGTCAGAGTGTAATGGGATTATTCAGTGCTGGGTGTTTGTAATGTGTCACCTGTCTTGTAACTCACGTCACCTCAGTCATCTCTCCTCTCCCACAGAAACACTTTGACTCAGGTATCCGGGGGAATGATTTAAGTGTCTGACTGCTTTAAAAATGGTTTGGGTTTCCTGAAGACAACCTGACTGAGCATTTGCTCCTGGCTGTTTTGGAGATGTTCTGCAGCGAGAGAATAAATACATAAAGATGAGACTTAGACGAGTGAGCAGGATTCATGAAATATATCTCTCTTGTTTACCCCAGGCCAGTTTGTCTCACAGACATCAGAGTTAAACAAAGCTCCATCTCCATAGAAGAACTAGAGGAGAACATGGCCAGACCACCTCAACAGTATAAAGAGATCTATGGGGCGAATGAGTGTGTGAATCAACTGGCTCAGTTCTCCGACTTTTAGAGTGCGCGTATCAAATGGCACCCTAATCCCTATATAGTGCACTACTTTAGACCATGGCTGGCACCCTAATCCCTATATAGTGCACTACTTTAGACCATGGCTGGCACCCTAATCCCTATATAGTGCACTACTTTAGACCATGGCTGGCACCCTAATCCCTATATAGTGCACTACTTTAGAATAGGCCTGATGCAGCCCTTACACCTCAGTCACAGGCTGCGGCACCCTCTTATCTACATAGTGCAGTGTTTTTGACGAGGGCTCTGGTTAGGGAAAAGGGTGATATTTGTGACGCAGCCTCACATTCATACCACAGTTTAAAAATAGACCCTGTGAATTTCTACTTTCTTCTCTTCTGCCCCCAGGGACACTGGGTTATTTCTGAAGCTTAAACATGAGTCTCACTATCTAGTGTTGACTTGGAAACTGCCATGACAAGGTCTTCTGATTGAAAGTCTCAAACTCTCAGTATCTCAGTCCCCGAGTCTCTCAGTCTCTCAGTCTACACTATTTCTCTGAGACTCTCAGTCTCCACTATCTCTCTGTCTCTCAGTCTCCGTCTCCACTATCTCTCTGAGTCTCTCAGTCTCTGTCTCCACTATCTCTCCGAGTCTCTCAGTCTCTCAGTCTACACTATTTCTCTGAGACTCTCAGTCTCCACTATCTCTCTGTCTCTCAGTCTCTCAGTCTCCACTATCTCTCTGAGTCTCTCAGTCTCTCAGTCTCCACTATCTCTCTGAGTCTCTCTGTCTCCACTATCTCTCTGAGTCTCTCAGTCTCTCAGTCTCCACTATCTCTCAGCCTCTCAGTCTCTGTCTCCACCATCTCTCATTCTCTCTTTCTCTTACTTTCCAACCCTCCCTCTCTCTAGCCCACAGCCTCTCTTTCCCTCTCACTACCCCCCCCCCCCTTCTCTCTGTCTCTCTCTGTGTAGAGGTTACTAGAGGGTAGAGATCTAATCACACCTGAGATCTCAGATTTGGCATTGATCCTAAATCAGAATTCTGACCAGCGTCCACTTCGTTACCCTTCAGATGGCTAGTGTGGCAGGCGATGGGAGAGTAAGCTCCACAATCCTGCAATCATATTCATAACAGATGACCTTAGGCTTAGACCATGCTACCGTCTACACATTTCAGATTTTTTTTTTGTTGTATAGTGCACTATATAGGGATTAGGGTGCTAGCCCTGGTCTAAAGTAGTGCACTATATAGGGATTAGGGTGCCAGCCCTGGTCTATTTAAGGCCTGTGGTCTTGTGAGCTGTTTATATAGAAACTGTCTACCTGCCTCTTAGCCTGTCTAGCTACAGAGTGACTTTCTAAGTTTAGCTGTAACCATGACCTAGCTTTGCCAGAATGGAGCTGTGGCCTAGTTACAGATTCGTCAGCAAATCCTTAGACAACACATGACTGAAGATGTCAACTGATCCCTCCATGGTTTTGAATCAATCTGAGAACAATATGGCGTGTCATAGAATATTGACGAATCACATGATAGAACTAAACACATGTAAGGTTATGTGATAAGGAGGGATACTTAAATGCGACCCGATCCAAGACACCCAGATTCCAGATGGGTTAGTCAATAACAGGTAGAGATTCCCTGAAAAAACAGTGATTTTAGTGTGTCCTCCTAACAGCCTATCTCTCTGATTTGTGTCTTCCTGGGCCAGAGACACACACACACACACACACACACACACACACACACACACACACACACACCTCTTCTCTCTCGCCCCCAGTAGCAGCTCATTCACAGATTAAATAAACACTCTCTAAAAACGTTCCTGTGTTTGTGTCTCACTGTATTGGACCGACAGGAATTTGGCAACAAGTCTCAATGTTGAACAACAACACAGTTTGTCCTTTTAAGGGAAAGTTGCAGCATGTTTAATTGCTAATCCTCTGAAGCTACATCATATATACAAAAGTATGTGGACACCCCTTCACATGAGTGGATTTGGTTAATTCAGCCACACCTGTTGCTGACAGGTGTATAAAGTCAAGCACACCGCCATGCGATCTCCATAGACAAACATTGGCAGTAGAATGGCCTTACTGAAGTGCTCAGTGACTCATAGGATGCCACCATCATAGGATGCCACCTTTCCAACAAGTCAGTTCGTCATGGCCGAGCAGCCGCACACAAGCCTAAGATCACCATGCGCAATGCCAAGCGTCGGTTGGAGTGGTGTAAAGCTCGCCGCCATTGGACTCTGGAGCAGTGGAAACGTGTCTTCTGGAGTGATGAATTACGCTTCACCATCTGTCAGTTCGATGGACAAATCTGGGTTTCGTGGATGCCAGGAGAATACTACCTGTCCAAATGCATAGTGCCAACTGTAAAGTTTGGTGGAGGAGGTGTAATGGTCTGGAGCTGGTTTTCATGGTTCAGGCTAGGCCCTTTAGTTCCAGTGAAGGGAAATCTTAACGTTACAGCATACAATGACTTTCCAGACGATTCGGTGCTTCCAACTTTGTGGCAACAGTTTGGGGAAGGACCTTTCCTGTTTCAGCATGACTTTGTCGAGATCGGTGTGGAAGAACTTAACTGGCCTGCACAGAGCCCTGACCTCAACCCCATCGAACACCTTTGGGATGAATTGTAACGCAGACTGCGAGCCAGGCTTTATCGCCCAACATCAGTGCCCAACTCACTAATGCTCTTGTGGCTGAATGGAAGCAAGTCCCCGCAGCAATGTTCCAACATCTAGTGGAAAGTCTTCCCAGAAGAGTGGAGGTTGTTATAGCAGCAAAGGGAGGACCAACTCCATATTAACGCCCATGATTTTGGAATGAGATGTTCGACGAGAAGGTGTCCACATACTTTTGTTCATGTAGTGTATATTGCAACGTACAGCAAAATAAATACATTGCTTGGGTAAAGAATGTCTGTGTGTGTGTGTGTGTGTGTGTGTGTGTGTGTGTGTGTGTGTGTGTGTGTGTACTCAATCAATCACAACAGAAAGCAATATTCAAACAGTTGGTGTACTGTGAGGGCTGATGAGGGCTTAATCACCTTTAAATTAGGTTTTAATGGCTTGGAGAGAAGTGGAGGGAATCCTCAGATGAGATGGTAGAGAGAGAGAGAGAGAAAACACTCTGAGGAAAAGGTATAGGGTACCCATTAACCTCTCTGCTCCCAACACCTGCTCTATCATCTCAGACTAATAGTGGGAGCAGGAGGAGGAGGAGAGGGAGGAGGAGAAGAGGAAAAAGAGAGGAGGAGAAGGAGGAGAAGAGGGAGGAGAAGAGGGAGGAGAAGAGGGAGGAGAAGAGGAGGAGGAGAGGAGGAGAGGGAGGAGAGGAGTGGGAGGGGAGGAGAAGAAGAGGAGGAGGAGAGGAGGAGGAGAGGGAGGAGAAGAGGAAAACAGACCTGGCAGCAGCTGACCAAATGTTTCCCTGACTCAGCTTGGCCCCTGCAGAGAGACGGTCCGCCCAGTGACTACACAGCAGGAAGCCTGGGGCAGACCAGGGCTATGAGTGGTTTGCAACACAAGCTCCAAGGAATACACCATCCCTCTCCATAGTGGGTTAGTGAGAGCATGGTGCTAGCATCAGCAGGGATGTGGGATTGATTCCCATATGGGCCAGTTATACAGAATATACGGTATGTCACTCACTGTCCATTTTTTACAGTTCTGTCAATTTGAATAAGTGGCTTTGGTCCGCCAGAAGACCATATAGAAGAGAGGGTTTCTACATTTCAGCGAGACAGGATGTGTGTGTGTTTGGGTGTGTGTGTGTGTGTGTGTGTGTGTGTGTGTGTGTGTGTGTGTGTGTGTGTGTGTGTGTGTGTGTGTGTGTGTGTGTGTGTGTGTGTGTGTGTGTGTGTGATGCTAATGCACCCCCTGTTTGCCCCAATCTTTTATTTAAGAGGGGCACATCTGGTCTGGTCTGGCCGCCTGCCTGATGATTGCTCGGATGAGCGCAGGCAGACAGCCCTTCGCACCTTGCCCCTCTTGCCCCTCACCACTCAGATACACACTGGGCTGCCCCCTCCAACCCTTCCCCTAGGCCCCCTCCACCCCACTACACCGTCACCTAGGCCCCCTCCAGACCACCACCTCACCCCCTCCACCCCACCACTTCACCCCCTCCACCCCACCACCATCTAGGCCCCCTCCACCCCTCCAGCCCTCAACTCCACCACCTAGACCCCCTCCACCCCACCATCTAGGCCCCCTCCACCCCACCATCTAGGCCCCCTCCACCCCACCACCCAGGCCCCCTCCACCCCACCACCTAGGCCCCCTCCACCCCACCACCTAGGCCCCCTCCGCCCCCTCCACCCCACCACCTAGGCCCCCTCCACCCCACCACCTAGGCCCCCTCCACCCATCCACCCCATTATCTAGGCCCCCTCCACCCCACCACCTAGGCCCCCTCCAACTCACCATCTAGGCCCCCTCCACACATCCACCCCTCCACCTCACCCCCTCCACCCCTCCACCTAGGCCTCCTCCACCCCACCACTTCACCTCCTCCACCCCACCACCTAGACCCCTCCACCCCTCCATCTAAGCCCCCTCCAACCCACCACCTAGACCCCTCCACCCCTCCATCTAAGCCCTCTCCACCCTACCACCTAGACCCCCTCCACCCCTCCATCTAGACCCCCTCCACCCCTCCATCTAAGCCCTCTCCACCCCACCACCTAGACCCCCTCCACCCCTCCATCTAGACCCCCTCCACTTCACCACCTAGGCCCTCTCCACCCCTCCATCTAGACCCCCTCCACCCCTCCACCTCTCTACCTAGGCCACCTTCACCCCCCCACCTAGGCCCCCTACAACTTTCCAATGACACGTCTCTCTAGTGCACTAGGGCACCAACACAACACACCACGGCAAACTCACAGAGCAGCAGGAATAAATCTTAAAACGCTGCCTAAGCACGTTTCAGAGCAGAGATCGAGCTACATGCTGTTCTGCCAGAGGTCCACTCCATCAGCACCATCTGTCTCCTCTGGTACCTACTGTTTGTGCTTCTCTGACCCTGATCTGATTATGGACATGTGAAAGTCTCTGGAGGATCTGAGGCAAAGACAGAAGAGCAAATAGAGAGAAATAGACATGAGGTATCGGAGAGGTAGGAGATGTGCTATTACAGTACATAAACTCAGCAAAAAAAGAAACGTCCTCTCACTGTCAACTGCGTTTTTTCCCAGCAAACTTAACATGTAAATATTTGTATTAACATAACAAGATTCAACAACTGAGACATAAACTGAACAGAAATAGAATAATGTGTCCCTGAACAAATGAGGGGTCAAAATCTAAAGTAACAGTCAGTATCTGGTGTGGCCACCAGCTGCATTAAGCACTGCAGTGCATCTCCTCCTCATGGACTGCACCAGATTTGCCAGTTCTTGCTGTGAGATGTTACCCCACTCTTCCACCAAGGCACCTGCAAGTTCCCGGATATTTCTGGGGGGAATGGTCCTAGCCCTCACCCTCCGATCCAACAGGTCCCAGACGTACTCAATGGGATTGAGATCCAGGCTCTTCGCTGGCCATGGCAGAACACTGACATTCCTGTCTTGCAGAAAATCACGCACAGAACGAGCAGTATGGCTGGTGGCATTGTCATGCTGGAGGGTCATGTCAGGATGAGCCTGCAGGAAGGGTACCACATGAGGGAGGAGGATTTCTTCCTGTAATGCACAGCATTGAGATTGCCTGCAATGACAACAAGATCAGTCCAATGATGCTGTGACACACCGCCCCAGACCATGACGGACCCTCCACCTCCAAATCGATCACGCTCCATCTGACCATCCCCCCTGGTGAGACAAAACCATGACTCGTCAGTGAAGAGCACTTTTTGCCAGTTCTGTCTGGTCCAGCGACTGTGGGTTTGTGCCCATAGGCGACATTGTTGCCAGTGATGTCTGGTGAGGACCTGCCTTACAACAGGGCTACAAGCCCTCAGTCCAGCCTCTCTCAGCCTATTGTGGACAGTCTGAGCACTGATGGAGGGATTGTGCATCCCTGGTGTAACTCGGGCAGTTGTTGTTGCCATCCTGTACCTGTCCCGCAGGTGTGATGTTCGGATGAACCGATCCTGTGCAGGTGTTGTTACACGTGGTCTGCCACTGCGAGGATGATCAGCTGTCCGTCCCGTCTCCCTGTAGCGCTGTCTTAGGGGTCTCACAGTACGGACATTGCAATTTAT
The DNA here is from genome assembly GCF_901001165.1 of Salmo trutta. Classification (NCBI taxonomy): domain Eukaryota; kingdom Metazoa; phylum Chordata; class Actinopteri; order Salmoniformes; family Salmonidae; genus Salmo; species Salmo trutta. The sequence continues at coordinate 57,796,764 of NC_042971.1, forward strand.
TGCCCTGGCCACATCTGCAGTCCTCATGCCTCCTTGCAACATTCCTAAGGCACGTTCACGCAGATGAGCAGGGACCCTGGGCATCTTTCTTTTGGTGTTTTTCAGAGTCAGCAGAAAGGCCTCTTTAATGTCCTAATTTTTCATAACTGTGACCTTAATTGCCTACCGTCTGTAAGCTGTTAGTGTATTAATGACCGTTCCACGGGTGCATGTTCATTAATTGTTCATGGTTCATTGAACAAGCATGGGAAACAGTGTTTAAACCCTTTACAATGAAGATCTGTGAAGTTATTTGGATTTTTACTAATTATCATTGAAAGACAGGGCCCTGAAAAAGGGACGTTTCTTTTTTTGCTGAGTTGACATTAGTATCTCAGGAGGCTGAAACCTGAGCCATTGTCTTTTCACCCCACTACTGTCTATACTATGTTTTCTGCTCTATTGGCGGATGTACAATCACTGGAGAACGAACTGGACGAGCTCCGTTCGAGACTATCAATGGGACCTGAAGAACTGTAATATTTACATTTTAGTAATTTAGCATACGTTCTTATCCAGAGCCACTTACAGTTAGTGTATTCATCTTAAGATAGCTAGGTGGGACAACCACATATCACAGGCATTGAAAGTACATTCTTCCTCAATAATGTAGCTAACAGTAGAGGGTGGAGTGGGGGGGGCGGGGGTCAAGTGCAAGAGCTGGTAAAAAAATGTTAGGGGGGGGTTGAGGTGAAGAGGAGGATTATTTAAGATACTGTTTGAAGAGGTAGGGTTTCAGATGTTTTTGTAAGATGGGCAGGGACTCTGTTGTTAACAAAGAGACACACACCACCCCCCTTGAGCTTACCCGACGCCGACCTGAGCTTACCCGACGCCGACATGACCTGGGGGGGACACACCAAACCCGTAGAGGAGACAGCTGGTGCGCAGCTCTAATATTAAGAAAGTCTCAAGGTTCTGTTCGCCTGAGTTAGAAGACCTCATGATAAGCTGTAGACCAGGGATCATCAATTAGATTCAGCCGGGGGATGATTTTTTTCTTGAGCAGATGGCCAGGGGGCCAGAACATAATTACAAGTAAATAACCGCAAAAAGCCCTAACAGATATAACATTTGGCTAAAACATAATAATTTCAAACCTTGCTTACATTTGTATAAGATCACATATATCTCTCTATTACGTGTGGGAATACTTTGGAACAGATTTCCAAAATTTTTAAAACTTGCGGGACCAAATAAAATTGCCTCCAGTTGTCCCCACAGTGACCGTACATACACATCCCAACCAGAAGCCATGGATTACAGGCAACATCCGCACTGAGCCTTTCGACGATCTATTAAACATGGAACTCCCCAAATACAGGTGTGCCAAGCTTGTAGCGTCATACCCAAGAAGACTCGAGGCTGTACTTGCTGCCAAAGGTGCTTCAACAAAGTACTGAGTAAAGGGTCTGAATACTTATGTAAATTGAATATTTCAGTTTTTTATTTTAAAAACATTTGCAAAAATGTCTAAAAATATGTTTTTACTTTGTCATTATGGGGTATTGTGTGTAGATTGATGACAATATATATACAGTTCCAGTCAAAAGTTTGGACACACCTACTCATTCAAGGGTTTTCTTTATTTGTACTATTTTCTGCATTGTAGAGTAATAGTGAAGACATCAAAACTATGAAATAACACATATGGAATCATGTAGTAACCAAAAAAGTGTTAAACAAATCAAAATATATTTTAGAGTTTAGATTCTTGAAAGTAGCCACCCTTTGCCTTCATGACAGCTTTGCACACTCTTGGCGTTCTCTCAACCAGCTTCACCTGGAATGCTTTTCAAACAGTCTTGAAGGAGTTCCCACATATGCTGAGCACTTGTTGGCTGCTTTTCCTTCACTCTGCGGTCCAACTCATCCCAAACCATCTCAATTTGGTTGAGTTCGGGTGACTGTGGAGGCCAGGTCATCTGATGCAGCACTTCATCCCTCTCCTTCTTGGTCAAATATCCCTTACACAGCCTGGAGATATGTTGGGTCATTGTCCTGTTGAAAACAAATGATAGTCCCACTGAGCGCAAACCAGATGGGATGGTGTATTGCTGCAGAATGCTGTGGTAGCCATGCTGGTTAAGTGTTCCTTGAAACCTAAATAAATTGAAACCTCTCAGCCCCCAGCTGTGCCCTGGACACCATATGTGAATTAATCGCCCCCCATTTATCTTCAGAGTTTGTACTGTTAGGTGACCTTTACTAAGATATGCTTAACACCCCGGCCGTCCTACAATCTAAGCTAGATGCCCTCAATCTCACACAAATTGTCATGGAACCTACCAGGTACAACCCTAAATCTGAAAACACGGGCACCCTCATAGATATCATCCTGACCAATCTGCCCTCTAAATACACCTCTGCTGTCTTCTACCAGGATCTCAGCGATCACTGCCTCATTGCCTGTGTCCGTAATGGGTCCGCGGTCAAACGACCACCCCTCATCACTGTCAAATGCTCCCTAAAACACTTCAGCGAGCAGGCCTTTCTAATCGACCTGGCCCGGGTATCCTGGAAGGATATTGACCTCATTCCATCAGTAGAAGATGCCTGGTTATTCTTTAAAAGTGCTTTCCTCACCATCTTAAATAAGCATGCCCCATTCAATAAAAAAAAAAACGAAGAACAGATATAGCCCTTAGTTCACTCCAGACCTGACTGCCCTTGACCAGCACAAAAACATCCTGTAGCGTACTGCATTAGCATTGAATAGCCCCCACAATATGCAACTTTTCAGGGAAGTTAGGAACCAATATACACAGGCAGTTAGGAAAGCAAAGGCTAGCTTTTTCAAATAGAAATTTGCATCCTGTAGCACAAACTCCAAAAAGTTCTGGGACACTGTAAAGTCCATGGAGAATAAGAGCACCTCCTCCCAGCTGCCCACTCCACTGAGGCTAGGAAACACTGTCACCACTGATAAATCTACGATAATCGAGAATTTCAATATCAAGCATTTTTCTACGGCTGGCCATGCGTTCCACCTGGCTACCCCAACCCTGTCAACAGCTCTGCACCCTCCACAGCAACTTGCCCAAGCCTCCCCCATTTCTCCTTCCCCCAAAACCAGATAGCTGTTGTTCTGAAAGAGCTGCAAAATCTGGACCCCTACAAATCAGCTGGGCTAGACAATCTGGACCCTCTCTTTCTAAAATTATCCGCCGCAATTGTTGCAATTATTAGCTTGTTGAACCTCTCTTTCATATCGTCTGAGATCCCCAAAGATTGGAAAGCTGCCGCGGTCATCCCCCTCTTCAAAGGGGGAGACACTCTAGACCCAAACTGTTACAGACCTATATCTATCCTACCCTGCCTTTCCAAGGTTTTCGAAAGCCAAGTTAACAGACAGATCACTGACCGCTATGCAATCTGGTTTTCCAAGCTGGTCATGGGTGCACCTCAGCCACGCTCAAGGTCCTAAACGATATCATAACCGCCATCGATAAAAGACAATACTGTGCAGCCGTATTCATCGACCTGGCCAAGGCTGTCGACTGTCAATCATCGCATTCTTATCGGCAGACTCAACAGCCTTGGTTTCTCAAATGACTGCCTCGCCTGGTTCACCAACTACTTCTCAGACAGAGTTCAGTGTGTGAAATCGGAGGGCCTGTTGTCCGGACCTCTGGCAGTCTCTATGGGGGTGCCACAGGGTTCAATTCTTGGGCTGTTTAACAAACCTCCAGACGAGCTTCAATGCCATACAACTCTCCTTCCGTGGCCTCCAACTGATCTTAAATGCAAGTAAAACTAAATGCATGCTCTTCAACCGATCGCTGCCCACACCTGCCCGCCCGTCTAGCATCACTACTCTGGACGGTTCTGACTTAGAATATGTGGACAACTACAAATACCTAGGTGTCTGGTTAGACTGTAAACTCTCCTTCCAGACTCACATTAAGCATCTCCAATCCAAAATTAAATCTAGAATCGGCTTCCTATTTCGCAACAAAGCATCCTTCACTCATGCTGCCAAACATACCCTTGTAAAACTGACTATCCTACCGATCCTTGACTTCGGTGATGTCATTTACAAAATAACCTCCAACACTCTACTCAGCAAATTGGATGCAGTCTATCACAGTGCCATCCGTTTTGTCACCAAAGCCCCATATACTACCCACCACTGCGACTTGTATGCTCTCGTTGGCTGGCCCTCGCTTCATATTCGTCGCCAAACCCACTGGCTCCAGGTCATCTATAAGACTTTGCTAGGTAAAGCCCCACATTATCTCAGTTCAGTGGTCACCATAGCAGCACCCACCCATAGCACGCGCTCCAGCAGGTATATTTCACTGGTTACCCCCAAAGCCAACACCTCTTTTGGCCGCCTTTCCTTCCAGTTCTCTGTTGCCAATGACTGGAACGAATTGCAAAAATCACTGAAGCTGGAGACTCATATCTCCCTCACTAACTTTAAGCATCAGCTGTCAGAGCAGCTTACAGATCATTGCACCTGTACATAGCCCATCTGTAAATATCCCACCCTACTACCTCATCCCCATATTGGTATTTATTTATTTTTTGCTCCTTTGCACCTCAGTATCTCTACTTGCACATCTATCACTCCAGTGTTTAATTGCTAAATTGTAATTATTTCACCACTATGGGCTATTTATTGCCTTACCTCCCTTATCTCATTTGCACACATTATATATAGACTTTTCTATTGTGTTATTGACTGTACGTTTGTTAATTCCATGAATAACTCTGTGTTGTTTGTGTCGCACTGCTTTGCTTTATCTTGTCCAGGTCGCAGTTGTAAATGAGAACTTGTTCTCAATTGGTCTACCTGGTTAAATAAAGGTTAAATTAAAAAAAATCAATAATAATCACTGACAGCGTACCCAGCAAAGCACCCCCACACCATCCCACCTCCTCCATGCTTCACGTTGGGAACCACACATGCGGAGATCATCTGTTCACCTACTCTGCGGCTCACAAAGACACAGCGGTTGGAACCAAAAATCGAAATTTTGGACTCGTCGGACAAAAGGACAGATACATCCAATCACTACAAAGATACAAGCGTCCTTCCTAACTCAGTTGCCGGAGAGGAAGGAAACCACTCAAGGATTTCACCATGAGCCCAATGGTGAATTTAAAACAGTTAGAGTTTAATGGCTGTGATAGGTGAAAACAGAGGATGAATCAACAACACTGTAGTTACTCCACAATATTAACCTAAATGACAGAGTGAAAAGAAGGAAGCCTGTACAGAATAAAAGTATTTCAAAACATGCTTCCTGTTTACAATAAGGCACTAAAGTATAACTGCAAAAAATGTGGCACAGAAATTAACTTCATGTCCTAAATAGAAAGCATTATATTTGGGGCAAATCCAACACAACACATCACTGAGTACCACTTTTCATATTTTCAAGCATGGTGGTGGCTGCATTGTGTTATGGGTATGCCTGTCATTGGCAAGGACTAGGGAGTTTTTTTTTATATAAAAAGAAACGGAATAGAGCTAAGCACAAGAAAAATCCTAGAGGAAACCCTGCTTCGGTCTGCTTTCCAACAGACACTGGGAGACAAATTCACCTTTTGGCAGGACAATTAACAAACACACAAGGCAAAATATACACTGGAGCTGCTTAGCAAGACAACATTGAATGTTCCTGAGTGGCCTAGTTACAGTTTGGACTTAAATTGGCTTGTAATCTATGGCAAGACTTGAAAATAGCTGTCTAGCAATGATCAACAACCAACTTGAAGAATTAGAAAAATTAAAAATTGAAAATAATGTACAATACAGGTGTGCAAAGCTTTTAGACACTTACCCAGAAAGACTAACAAATGTAATCACTGCCCAATGGGATTCTAACATGTATTGAGTCAGGGGGTGTGAATACAGGACACAGTGCTTTCGGGAAATATTCAGACTCCAAGCGGGCTGTCATGTGCCTTTTACTGAGGAGTGGCTTCCGTCTGGCCACTCTACCATAAAGGCCTGATTGGTGGAGTGCTGCAGAGATGGTCGTCCTTCTGGAAGGTTCTTCCATCTCCACAGAGGAACTCTAGAGCTCTGTCAGAGTGACCATCAAATTCTTGGTCACCTCCCTGATTGCTCAGTTTGGCCAGGCGGCCAGCTCTAGGAAGAGTCTTGGTGGTTCCAAACTTCTTCCATTTAAGAATGATTGGAAGCCACTGTTCTTGGGGACCGTCAATGCTGCGGAAATGTTTTAGAACAATACCCTTCCCCAGATCTGTGCCTCGACACAATCCTGTCTCGGAGCTCTACGGACAATTCCTTCAACCTCATGGCTTGGTTTTTGCTCTGACATGCACTGTCAACTGTGGGACCTTATATAGACAGATGTGTGCCTTTCCAAATCATGTCCAATCAATTGAATTTACCACAGGTGGACTCCAATCAAGTTGTAGAAACATTTTAAGGTTGATCAATGGAAACAGGATGCACCTGAGCTCAATTTTGAGTCTCATCGCAAAGGGTCTGAACACTTATGTAAATAAGTTATTTATGTTTTTTATTTGTAATACATTTGCAAAAAAATTCTAAAAACCTGTTTTCGCTTTGTCATTATGGGGTATTGTGCGTAGATTGTTGAGATATTTATTTATTTAATCAATTTTAGAATAAGGCTATAACGTAACAAAATGTGGAAAAAGTCAAGGTGCCTGAATACTTTCCGAAGGCACTGTATATACATATATATATATATACATATATATATATATATATATTATACTGTATATGTTATCTTAAGCCTGTGTCGAAGAGCTGCTCATGAAACATTTAGCACCTGGCTTTTAATCATTTAAATGTGCATGTTAGGATGTTACCTGTTATCCCTGTTGGGTTTCAACACACTGTGGAGTGTGCTAGCCTTGTGATAGCCTCTTCCACTGTGGAGCGTGCTAGCCTTGTGTTAGCCTCTTCCACTGTGGAGCGTGCTAGCCTTGTGTTAGCCTCTTCCACTGTGGAGCGTGCTAGCCTTGTGTTAGCCTCTTCCACTGTGGAGCGTGCTAGCCTTGTGTTAGCCTCTTCCACTGTGGAGCGTGCTAGCCTTGTGTTAGCCTCTTCCACTGTGGAGTGTGCTAGCCTTGTGTTAGCCTCTTCCACTGTGGAGTGTGCTAGCCTTGTGTTAGCCTCTTCCACTGTGGAGCGTGCTAGCCTTGTGATAGCCTCTTCCACTGTGGAGTGTGCTAGCCTTATGTTAGCCTCTTCCACTGTGGAGCGTGCTAGCCTTGTGTTAGCCTCTTCCACTGTGGAGCGTGCTAGCCTTGTGTTAGCCTCTTCCACTGTGGAGTGTGCTAGCCTTGTGTTAGCCTCTTCCACTGTGGAGCGTGCTAGCCTTGTGTTAGCCTCTTCCAGGTCAACTCAGCCTGCGTCGCAAATGCACCATTTTCCCTACATAGTGCACTTCTTTTGACCAGAGCCCTGTGCTCCCCAGGCTAAAGTAGTGTACTATAGAGGGAATAGTGTACCATGTGAGACACAGACATAGAGGTAGAGAGAGAGAGAGAGAGAGAGAGAGAGAGAGAGAGAAAGAGAGAGAGAGAGAGAGAGAGAGAGAGAGCGAGAGAGAAAGAGAGAGAGAGAGAGAGAGAGAGAGAGAGAGAGAGAGAGAGAGAGAGAGAGAGAGAGAGAGCGAGAGAGAAAGAGAGAGAGAGAGAGAGAGAGAGAGAAAGGAGGAAAGAAAGAAAGAAAGAAAGAGAGTGGGGAGAGAGAGGAAGAGACATACAGAGAAAGAGAGACAGGAAACCCTAAAGCAGGGTTCTCCAATAGGTGGCCTGCTGGCCAAATTCAGCCTGTGGGTGATTTTATTTGCCCCCCCCCCACGTTTTCAGAGCCCCAATAATAATCGGCCCACGGCTGAATGTAATTGGGGACCCCTGCAGTAAAGACACATACTGTACACAGTGTTTCTAGTGTCACATAGTTTCCCAGAGCCAAGCCACTGAGCTCTTCAGCTCCAGTACACACAAATACAATTAAGCTCCTCTGTCTCCCTCCCAAACATACCCAGACTCACACTTCATTTTTTTTGGCTGCTTCTCATGTCAGACACTTTATTGTTCATACAAAACCCTTTAAGATCCTCAAATGAGGTTGAAAAACTTAATAAATGGAAAACAGCCACAAACCACTGAGGAGACCAGACTGAGACAACAGTCCTATACGCCCACAGAGGAAGACTGCTATTGTGTCTCAAATGGTACCACATTCCCTATACTGTGCACTACAGATGTAGGATCTTCATTTGTGCCAGTTTGCTACAGCAGGAAAATAATCCTGCTACAACAGGACATTTGAATTGTTATGTGGACTATCATTAATGGACATTTTTGTAAGGGTTGATTTTTTGGTAAAAGAAAATCAAGTCTGTAATTTCAAAGTGGAAATTGCAAACTTCAGAAGCATTTTAAACCTCAAAATACACTATACGTTTCAAATTAAGATCCTACATCTGTAGTTTAGACCAGGGCCTGCATATATGGCTTGGCGGGATTTGAACATTTTAGTCATAATGTTGCTTAATCAGTAGTTAGGCTATTAGCTGGCCAAAATTAGGCTTCATGAATAGTGTGGGTTTTCAGTGAATTTCTGTACATCATGAAGTGGTGCAGGAAAATTCTCATCAACAAAAGAGTGATCAAATTAAGATCCGACATCTGTTTATACGGAATTAGGGTGCTATTTTGGACACACCCTGGCTGGCTTCATCCCAAAAGGGCTTACTTTTTAAAAATGATCTGTATGTAATTCACAAAGTTAAACCAAATACGACCAATCCATCGTACCTATCACAAGAACAAGAAACCCTGAGGTGACATAGGCTGCATCACAAATGGTAACCTATTCCCATTCAGGGCTGAGGGTCCTGGGATGCAGACATAGCTAGCTTCCCCAAAGCTCGTGTTTAAACGTTTTAAATCTTATAACATTCAGAGTTAGCAACCAGTTCTGCAATAAACTACATAACAGAAAAGCCACAATAATTGTCGTTTATTTCTGTCTTTTCCCAAAGATGTTGTGTACAGCACAATTGAGGATCATCCAAACTCATTATCTTTTTGAATGGACTGGAGTTCAGTTGATAATTTGCTTTGCGTATGCATATGTTGAGGGCAATAGAAATGCAAACGCTGCAAATAACAGAGGAAATGAGAGACAATCTGTGAAAGAAAACCCAAAAGGAATTGTTTGACTTTAAAAGCAAAATATTATATCAACCAGGAATCTTGGAGCCTCAAGTTTCAGATTGAGCCATATTTATTTGTAGTTTCATGGAGTTGTGAGTTTAATAGAATTGTGAGAATAAAACTCTAGTGGCTTACCCAATGAGATAAACAGTGTGCTGAGAGAAGCTATATAGATGTATGTGATTAACATCTCTCTCTTCTTTGTTCTGTGACCTTCCATTCCACTGACCTCGTCAGACAGCCAAACTCTCCCTATCTCAAGGGGAGAGAGTGAAGTAAGAGCCTATCTGCGTCTCAAATTACACACCTCATGTACAGTGCACCACTTTTGCCCAGAGCTGGAAGATAAAGCACAAAGTGTGAATCTGAAATGGCATCCTATTCCCTACTGCTCTGAGTACAGGGAGTAAAGGGCCCATTTCAAACTCAATCCCTATTTCCCAGCAGTGGGTAGTCTAGCAAGAGATATCTGGAGATATCCCCACATCCCTCTGTCTACTGTTCAACATTCATCACTGTCTGTCTGTCAGATCCTGAAACTGCACAGATTAAGAAAGAAAACGGTCACCTTCCTGACCCCAGAGTTAAGCATGAGGACATGAGAATGAATCGGTTGCCAAAGGAGGATATTTTGTGCTTCTTGACTGACTCCTAAATCAAACTCTATTCCTTATGGACTTTGGTCAAAAGTAGTGCACTCTTTAGTGAATAGGGTACCATTTGGGACAGACTCCTTTAATGAGCACCTGTCTGGAGGAAAGACAATGAATCCCTGTCAGTCTGTCTGGGGGGTTGAACGAAGCGAATGATCACAGCTGAGATCTCTGATTGGTTGTCACTTAACAGAAGGGCCACTGGTGCTGGTAGTTTGGGCTGGTGGTTAGGGCTGGTGGTTAGGGATGCTGGTTAGGGCTGGTGGTTAGGGATGCTGGTTAGGGCTGGTGGTTAGGGATGCTGGTTAGGGCTGGTGGTTAGGGATGCTGGTTAGGGCTGGTGGTTAGGGATGCTGGTTAGGGCTGGTGGTTAGGGCTGGTGGTTAGGGATGCTGGTTAGGGCTGGTAGTTAGGGCTGGTGGTTAGGGCTGGTGGTTAGGGATGCTGGTTAGGGCTGGTGGTTAGGGCTGGTGGTTAGGGATGCTGGTTAGGGCTGGTGGTTAGGGATGCTGGTTAGGGCTGGTGGTTAGGGCTGGTGGTTAGGGCTGGTGGTTAGGGATGCTGGTTAGGGCTGGTGGTTAGAGTTGGTGGTTAGGGCTGGTGGTTAGGGATGCTGGTTAGGGCTGGTCTTTAGGGATGCTGGTTAGGGCTGGTGGTTAGGGCTGGTGGTTAGGGATGCTGGTTAGGGATGCTGGTTAGGGCTGGTGGTTAGGGCTGGTGGTTAGGGCTGGTGGTTAGGGCTGGTGGTTAGGGATGCTGGTTAGGGCTGGTGGTTAGGGATGCTGGTTAGGGCTGGTGGTTAGGGATGCTGGTTAGGGCTGGTGGTTAGGGCTGGTGGTTAGGGATGCTGGTTAGTGATGCTGGTTAGGGCTGGTGGTTAGGGCTGGTGGTTAGGGATGCTGGTTAGGGCTGGTGGTTAGGGCTGGTGGTTAGGGATGCTGGTTAGGGATGCTGGTTAGGGCTGGTGGTTAGGGATGCTGGTTAGGGCTGGTGGTTAGGGCTGGTGGTTAGGGATGCTGGTTAGGGCTGGTGGTTAGGGCTGGTGGTTAGGGCTGGTGGTTAGGGATGCTGGTTAGGGCTGGTGGTTAGGGCTGGTGGTTAGGGATGCTGGTTAGGGCTGGTGGTTAGGGATGCTGGTTAGGGCTGGTGGTTAGGGCTGGTGGTTAGGGCTGGTGGTTAGGGATGCTGGTTAGGGCTGGTGGTTAGGGTTGGTGGTTAGGGCTGGTGGTTAGGGATGCTGGTTAGGGCTGGTCTTTAGGGATGCTGGTTAGGGCTGGTGGTTAGGGTTGGTGGTTAGGGCTGGTGGTTAGGGATGCTGGTTAGGGCTGGTCTTTAGGGATGCTGGTTAGGGCTGGTGGTTAGGGCTGGTGGTTAGGGATGCTGGTTAGGGATGCTGGTTAGGGCTGGTGGTTAGGGCTGGTGGTTAGGGCTGGTGGTTAGGGATGCTGGTTAGGGCTGGTGGTTAGGGATGCTGGTTAGGGCTGGTGGTTAGGGATGCTGGTTAGGGCTGGTGGTTAGGGCTGGTGGTTAGGGATGCTGGTTAGTGATGCTGGTTAGGGCTGGTGGTTAGGGCTGGTGGTTAGGGATGCTGGTTAGGGCTGGTGGTTAGGGCTGGTGGTTAGGGATGCTGGTTAGGGATGCTGGTTAGGGCTGGTGGTTAGGGATGCTGGTTAGGGCTGGTGGTTAGGGATGCTGGTTAGGGCTGGTGGTTAGGGATGCTGGTTAGGGCTGGTGGTTAGGGATGCTGGTTAGGGATGCTGGTTAGGGCTGGTGGTTAGGGCTGGTGGTTAGGGATGCTGGTTAGTGATGCTGGTTAGGGCTGGTGGTTAGGGATACTGGTAGTTAGGGATATTGGTTAGGGCTGGTGGTTAGGGATACTGGTGGTTAGGGATACTGGTTAGGGATACTGGTTAGGGCTGGTGGTTAGGGATACTGGTAGTTAGGGATATTGGTTAGGGCTGGTGGTTAGGGATACTGGTGGTTAGGGATACTGGTTAGGGCTGGTGGTTAGAGATACTGGTTAGGGCTGGTGGTTAGAGATACTGGTTAGGGCTGGTGGTTAGGGATACTGGTCAGGGATACTCGAGCTCCCATCTCCTCAGAGCGCACTCAGAGTTGCGTATCAGAGTTTCAGACCCAGTGAAAAGCAGGAGATGGCACAATAGTCTCTCTCTCTCTGTGTGTGTGTGTACATACGTGTGTTTCTCGTTGTGTCCTCTCATAGTGTCTCGCCTGGCTGGGACTCCCCAGTTCGGAAAACTCTCTGCCTGCTGTAGCCTGCCCTGAACCGGACATTGGCTGACAGAATAGGGCTCAGTATTGGGTAGCTTCTAGCCTGAGAATTGGGCATGGCTGAACTTGACTGGAGAATGGGAGGAGTGTTGGTGAGTTGGGCTAAGAAGAGAAACAAGCATCAAATTGTTTATTGTCTGCCGTACTGTAGTAGCTTGTTCCAAAAGCATTATGAACCTCAAACTAAAACCCAGAAAGTGAGCCCAAACCTAAACCCAGAAAGCGAGCCCAAAATAAAACCCAGAAAGTAGAAATAGAAACAAGATTTTAAGAAGTAATACATTACAAATAAGCAATAAAATGACTGTTTATCTAACCCCTTCTTTAAATGCCTCATGGGTACATGTGAACATGAGTTAGCTCAAAATCAAATCACATTTTATCCGTCACATACACATGGTTAGCAGATGTTAATGCGAGTGTAGCGAAATGCTTGCTCTGGGATTGAGCTGTGCAGTGGCTAGCCCAGGCATAATGGAATATCAACAGTACACACTAGAAGCACTTTAAACTCACTAGGAGACATAGGGGAAATTCGGAGAGACATCAGAGATCATCAGACATCATTACACACTGGGCAAACACATTGAATCAATGTTGTTTCCACATCATTCCAACCCCAACTTGCCTAGTTAAATAAAGTTTATTATTATTATTTTTTTTTTATCATCCTAGGATTTTCGCTATTTGGCCAAGCTGCAAAGTCAAAATGAGCTCAATCTTGAAAATAATTGAACAAGGAAATTATCTTTAGGTTACGATTGAGGTTACTTAAAAAGAAAATGTCCTAGCTAAGCTTCTTCTGGCTATGCAACCTGACCAGAAAGTCACAAACGAGCAGTATGGACTTTCTGCTGCTGCTGCTGTTGTTGCTGCTGTGTCATCTGGTCCTGCTGTCTGCAAAGTCACAACTACAGGATGTTGTCACGGAGACGGAACAGGGAAGGCAGATAGGGGAAGGACAGGAGCAGAGTGGAGGACCTCAGAGAGCCAGGACAATAGAAGTAGACTTCCTGTTCACTTCCTGTTTGCCATCAAATGAGGAATGAGGATGTCCCTAAACCATCAGAAAAGAAGAGATAAAGACAGAGAAGGACAAGGAAAGCTCCTCATAAATACTGCCATTTTATTATCATTCTAATAGTAACTCTTAATTTTGAGATACTGTTTGTTGCATCACATTCAATTAATTTAAAATGGGATCTGTCTGTACAGTAACCTACAGATGTAGGATCTTAATTTGAGCCAGTTTGCTAAAGCAGGAAAATAATCCTGGAGCAACAGGAAATGGGAATTATTATGTCATTATCAATTAATTACCATTTTTGTAGGGGTTGATACATTTTTTGTCAAATCAAGTCTGAAATTTTAAAGCGGGAATTAAAAACTTTAGTTTGCATTTCCTGCTGTGCAGAAAAATTCTCAGCAACAAAAGAGTGATCAAATGAAGATCCTACAGCTGTATAGAAGATAATATAAAGACTAAAACTAGACTTTGAAAGGTTTGTTATTAGATTAGAGTCTACTGGCAAACTGTTAGTTATTTGCATTTCCTAAGTATCCGAAAGCATTCAGGATGTAGACCTATCTCATTACAAGTGCTCATAGCTAATGTTACGGTGGCTGGCTAGCTGAATTTAGGGACATACCTACTGTAACTTGGATAGAATCCTGGAGCTTTCCTTAATTGCCCTGGTAGATCTGGGCTGTGTCCCGAATGACACCCTATTCCCTATGGACCCTGGTCAAAAGTAGTGCACTAAATAGGGAATAGGTTGCCATTTGGGACTTAATCCTGGTTTGGCCTGGGAGAGGGAGAGGTAGGGGGAAGGGCACGTTTCCCTGTGTTTACACAGCATTATACAGTACATCTTTGACTCTGATCTGGGTTGGCGGAGTAATAACCTCTTCCTTTCCCAGAGAGAGAGGGAGGGGGGTGGATGGAGAGAGAGAGAGAGAGAGAGTCTGTTAGAGACAGACTGTGTGTGAGTGAAACCTCCAGAACATTGACAACCTTGAGAAGGCCACTGGGCTCTGTTAATAAAAGTGCATAAGTCAGTCTGGGGCTGTGGTGAGGTAGGGCTAGGAACACGATGAGTCAGTGGGTTCCGAAACACAGCTAGGCTTCCCAGAGCTCGTCACGTTGGTTCCTGAGGGTTCCTTCCTGGTAGGTCCCGCTCCAACAGGCTTGTTGGGCTACAATACACAGTCATTAGACAGAACAGACAACAAGTCTCCTGCCCAACTCTATCAAAGGTCAATATCAATATAAACTCTGAGACGAGGAGCAAACGATAGGCAAAAGAATACAAAGGAACCCTAAGACAATAGAAAATGAAATGAAGACGGCGAGAACGGGATCATAAGTGAAGGGAAAATACACAGACAGCATTTGTTTTAGCAAGTGTGGACAAATGTTGAGAAATAAATCACATGACTGTTTTCTTTGTAATACCAATATATTTATTTGAGTTTGACAATGAGATCAAGTTTGATTGGGAAAAGTTAATTTGATTTATATTGCATCAGTGGACATTGGCAGCTTTTTCCCTAATATGTTAGAACACATTAGGAGAATTCCATTGTGGTGAAGAAGCACATACCATCTAAACCAGCATCTAATGACTACATAACATCAAACAATCAGAAGAACAAGCTGTAATAGGAAAACAAGCCCCACTTTAATTTCCTATTAGGGCATGAACACGCCTTCCCTTGTCATGTTGGGGCGTGTAGCTAACCGCGTTAGAAACATGGGGCTTTTGTGCATATAGTATGGAAGCTAGAATTGAGGTCGGACCATATAATTGGGTTCTTCCGTGGTTAAAACATTGCTAGAAGAACCAATGGAATTCTAATTCCATTCTAATTCCAGAACACAGAGAGGCAGGGCTGGATTCAGGATCAGGAATCAGGATATTTATCTTTGTGAGAGTTGTGTGTTTGCTCAACTGCCACCCTGGTCTACAGTGGTTTACAACGATCACACAATCTGCACATTCTTTACACAGGACATGGATTTAGTTTATCAGAACAACTCCAGAGTCTCCTCTCAACAATCTGATATAGCCTATCAGTGTTTGACTTCCTTATTTGTCCACAGAGGATGAAGAGATCACTGAGCATAAACCTACGGTGCGTCTGAAACGGCTCTGGTTAATAGTAGTGCACTAATAACCTTTTGTTTAAAAGTAGTGCACTATTTAGGGAATAGGGTGCACCCCAGCTGTTATGGATTATAAGAAGTAGTGCCTCAACAAGTAAAACATTTATTTTTCACAACAATTCTGTGATTTAACAAGACACCTTCCATAATGTCAACAACATGACCGTAGCCTAATGTTTATTTCATCTGAAAGTGCTATTCCCTTTTTAACCTCTATGGGACCGGCGGGACGAATTCGTCCCACCTACGTAACAGCCAGTGTTATCCTGTGGCGCGATTTTTAAAACGTTTGAATTGCTATTACTTCAATTTCTCAAACATATGATTATTTTACAGCTATTTAAAGACAAGACTCTCGTTAATCTAACCACACTGTCCGATTTCAAAAAGGCTTTACAACGAAAGCAAAACATTAGATTATGTCAGCAGAGTACCCAGCCAGAAATAATCAGACACCCATTTTTCAAGCTAGCATATAATGTCACAAAAACCTAAACCACAGCTAAATGCAGCACTAACCTTTTATGATCTTCATCAGATGACACACCTAGGACATTATGTTATACAATACATGCATGTCTGTTCAATCAAGTTCATATTTATATCAAAAACCAGCTTTTTACATTAGCATGTGACGTTCAGAAAAAGCAAACTTCATGGGGAATTTACTAACAATTTGCTAAATTACTCACGATAAACGTTCACAAAAAGCATAACAATTATTTTAAGAATTATAGATACATTACTCCTCTATGCACTCGATATGTCCGATTTTAAAATAGCTTTTCGGATGAAGCACATTTTGCAATATTCTAAGTACATAGCCCAGCCATCACGGGCTAGCTATTTAGACACCCACCCAGTTTAGCCTTCACCAAAATCACATTTCCTATAAGAAAAATGGTCTTACCTTTCCTGTTCTTCGTCAGAATGCACTCCCAGGATTTCTACTTCAATAACAAATGTAGGTTTGGTCCCAAATAATCCATCGTTATATCCAAACAGCGGCGTTTTGTTCGTGCGTTCTAGACACTATCAGAATGCTAAATCACGGTCGTGCGCATGGCGCAGAACGTTACAAAAAATGTCTAAATATTCCATTACCGTACTTCGAAGCATGTCAAACGCTGTTTAAAATCAATTTTTATGCAATTTATCTCGTAGAAAAGCGATAATATTCCGACCGGGAATCTGCGTGTCTGTAAACTGAGGGAAAAACCGAAAGACGGGGGCGGGGCAGGTCACGAGCCTATCCTTTGTCCTCTGATAGACCACTTAGCTTTTGCTCTCGTGTGTTTCAGCCAGGGCTTTGAATTACGTCATTCCTGTTTTTCCCGGGCTCTGAGAGCCCATTGGAGACGTGGGAAGTGTCACGTAACAGCAGAGATCCCTTGTAATAGATAGAGAGAATCAACAAGGGCAAGAAATGTTCAGACAGGGTACTTCCTGAACAGAACCTTCTCAGGTTTTTGCCTGCCACAGGAGTTCTGTTATACTCACAGACACCATTCAAACAGTTTTAGAAACTTTGGAGTGTTTTCTATCCAAAGCTAATAATTATATGCATATTCTAGTTTCTGGGCAGGACTAATAATCAGATTAAATCGGGTACGTTTTTTATCCAGCCGTGAAAATACTGCCCCCTAGCCATAAGAGGTTAAGGCACATTGCACATTTAACCCAAGGAATTCCGAAATATCATTCTGTATTCCATGATATTAATCATATGAATGTCCAGCTGACAAATTCAGGCCTGTGTTGTATGACTAGTCTTGACTCTCTCCTTATATGAACAATTGAATTCACTTTTATGGTCCTGTGAAGGACTTTCTAAACAAGCCACACAAAACTTGTCACTAATACAGAAATAGTTTCAAGTGGTCAGATATACATTTAAGTGCTGGGTGCACATTGGATTTGATGTGCCGAAGCAGTTTTAAGGGCTTCATTGCCTCGTTAGATAGCCTATCTGTCAGGGCTTTCAGAAGGATCGGACCAATACGCAGCGTGATCGTAGTTCCACATCTTTTATTCAATCGTGAAACTAATGCAATATACAATAAAATTGAAATACAAAACAAGAAAGCCGTGACGCAGAGCAGGCATACACTACTCACAAAATTAACAACCCACGGCATACAAATGGAAAACCCCCTACATAAATATGATCTCCAATCAGAGGCAACAAGAAGCAGCTGCCTCCAATTGGAGATCAACCCCAAACAAAACCCGACATAGAAATAGAAACCCTAGAACCCAAAACATAGAAATAGCAACCTAGACAACCAACCAAACACCTCCTGCCACGCCCTGACCCATCTACTATAGAAAAATGACTTCTTACAATGGTCAGGACGTGACAGTACCCCCCCAAAGGTGCAGACCCCGACTGCACACAAGAAAAAAAAAAACACAACACAACAACCACAAAAACACAAGGGGAGGGTAGGGAGGGCGACAAAAGTCTGTGGCGGCTCATGTGCTCCACCCAGAACCTTCCTCTTCTCCCGATCCTCCAGCAACGGAGGTGGCTCTGGCTTAGGGTGTAACCTCCATTCCGCCCGCAGATCCCTCCGCTTCTGTGACGTAAGCCTGTGGATCATTATTGGAGGAATCGGACTGTAGATCCTTACCGGAATCACTGTGCTGTAGACCACTGCTGGAGGTTCCGACCTCCAAGCTGCAGCTGGAGGATCTGGGCTACAGGCCGCCGCTGAAGGCCCTGGGCTGCAGACCGCCGCTGAAGGCCCTGGGCTGCAGGCCGCCGCTGAAGGCCTTGGGCTGCAGACCGCCGCTGAAGGCCCTGGGCTGCAGACCGCCGCTGAAGGCCCTGGGCTGCAGACCGCCGCTGAAGGCCCTGGGCTGCAGACCGCCGCTGAAGGCCCTGGGCTGCAGACCTCCGCTGAATGCTCCGGGCTGAGGAGCGTCGCTGGAGGCTCCGGGCTGGGGAGTCGCTCTAAGGGCCGAGTGCTCACAGCAGGCACCGGCCGTACCGGGTTATGGATGCATATTGAACGTGGAGCAGGAACCGGTCTCACCGGACTGGGGAGACGCACTGGGGACCGAGTGCTCAAAGCAGGCACCGGCCGTACTGGGTTATGGAGGGGTACTGGAGGGAGAGCACGAGGAGCAGGCACAGGACGTACTGGGTTATGGATGCATACTGGAGACTTGATGCGTGGTACTGGCTTAGGTGGCGCCAGACTGGTAACACGCACCTCAGGACTTGTGCAGGGAGCAGGAACAGGACACTCCGGACTGGGTATGCACACTGGAGGTCTGATGCGTGGAACTGGCTTAGGTGGCGCCAGATTTGCAACACTCAAAACCCGACATAGAAATAGAAACCCTAGAACCCAAAACATAGAAATAGCAACCCAGACAACCAACCAAACACCCCCTGCCACGCCCTGACCCATCTACTATAGAAAAATGACTTCTTACAATGGTCAGGACGTGACACTATCTCCACATACTATGCACAGGAGGCTTGAAGCATGCGAGTCACCTGTCGCAATAAAGCCTTATTTTAGGTAGGACTCATCATATTTTCTATTGAAAATATGATTTATTGACATCGTTGTTGGGCCTTTTGTCTCCCTTACCCCTTTTGAAGAAGCTCTCCAGCGACGTTTGTTTGTTTTTATTCACGTCAGCTAACGTAGCAGACCGTGATGAACTTGCGGCGCGCGCATTACTCAAGTTCAAAACATGTAAACTGTTGCTGGACGTAAAAGAGATATTAGAGTGGTGAGAAAAGGAGAATGCACCAAGTTCAATATAATTACTGCACAAATAGCCTATAATTGTATATAATTATTATTTTATTTTACCGATTTAAAAAATCTCTATATATATAATTATCCTTTCCGTGCGGCCCGGTAGTGAATGTGTCTGTAAGGAATGTGCCGCAGACCGGTACCGGTGGTTGGGGACCGCTGGTTTAAAGGCTCCATTAGAAAGCTGTTCAGAAAACCACCAGGCTCACTAGGCCCAGAACAGGTGCAGCCCAGCTCGGCCATCGACAGAGAAGCTGTTCATTGAAAGGTGTACATTATTTTACAATTCTAATATTATACAAACTCAACTTTTGTTAGCTGTTAATTAGCCATGTTAGTGTAGTAGCCTGTGGAGCAGCTACATGCTGTTTTCCCAGGAGGCTGTGATTCGGCCTCGCTCTGAGAACCCCTGAATCATCACATCACCATCTGCCTCTGACTGGGCCTCTGGAATAAACACTGTATGACCTTGGAATCACACTGAGTTATCTTATAGGTCTAAATGTATCTACTGTACAGTGGGGGAAAAAAGTATTTGATCCCCTGCTGATTTTGTAAGTTTGCCCACTTACAAAGAAATGATCAGTCTATAATTTTAATAGTAGGTTTATTTGAACAGTGAGAGACAGAATAACAAAAAAATATCCAGAAAAACGCATGTCAAAAATGTTATATAATGATTTGCATTTTAATGAGGGAAATAAGCACTGTCTTGTTTCGTGTCTGTTGTTCATTAAATGTTGACTCCCCGTATCTGCTTCTCGTCTCTGGCGTCGGTCCTTACAGTAACACTGGTGAATAAAGTTATTGCATTCAGAGCTACGGTTTGCAGCAATGAAATACAATGAATTCATGCTATGGTTTGTGGCTACATTATTTATTTTTATAGGCTTACTATATATACAAGCACACGAGCCCTGGCCAGAGGTGAACTCCCCTCAATACTCAGCTCCCTAAACTGACTTCTAAACAGCTTCTACCCCCAAGCCATAAGACTCCTGAACATCTAATCAAATGGCTACCCAGACTATTCACATTGCCCCCCCCCCCCCCCCCCCACTGCCACTCTCTGTTGTCATCTATGCATAGTCACTTTAATTAACTCTACCTACATGTACATACTACCTCAACTAACCGGTGCATCCGCACATTGACTCTGTACCGGCACCCCCCTGTATATATTGTTATTTTTTACTGCTCCTCTTTAATTACTTGTTACTTTTATCTCTTATCCGTATTTTTTGAAACTGCACTGTCGGTTAGGGGCTCGTAAGTAAGCATTTCACTGTAAGTTGTATTCGGCGCATGTGACTAGTAAAATTTGATTTGATTTACACTAGATCTTATCGGCTCATAAATGTTTAAACAGTCGATTTAAGGAGGGCGTGCTCATGGATTAGTACTGTGGTGTGTATGGTGTGCACGTACATTGAAAAGCGTTGTGTTCGTGTCTGTTTTGGAAGAGGAACACCTTCAAAAAAGCTGATCTAAAAGCTGATCTAAAACGTTGAGCATAGCACTGAATTATTCAAAACCCACCTTACATTATATTTCTGGCAAGCGTGAAACTCTCATCTAATGGAGAATAGGGAATAGTTTTTTATATGTACTATTCAAATATGACTGAACATATTTTGTCATTTAGCAGACACTCTTATCCAGAGCAAATAGGGTTAAGTGCCATGCTCAAGGGCACATTGACAAATTTTTCACCTAGTCGGCTCGGGGGATTCAAACCAATGACCTTCCGTTTACCAGCCCAATGCTCTTAACCACTAGACTACCTGCCGCCCTGGTATGAAACTTGGGTATGGAGAATTACTCCACAAGGAAATTGATTTCAATAGCTATGACAAATATGCTGTGCTCTCTTTATTTCAATGTGGAAGGTCTTTGGCAGAGGAATGTTGAATAACTGGTTTGTGCAGAATGTTTGAGGTGATGATTAACTCTGCATTCTTCTGCATTCCATTCTGACACTGTCATCCTGGTGAGAGTTCTGAGTTTCGTTCTAGAAGGACAGAGATTTGGTTCAGGGTTCCAAGATTATCAAGCCGTTATCAACTTCTCACATGAAAGCATGCTGAGAGAGAGAGAGAGAGAGAGAGAGAGAGAGAGAGAGAGAGAGAGAGAGAGAGAGAGAAGAAACTCTAAAGTCACTCCTAGCTTTTGACATGAAAGCAGGAACTACACAACACAAGGTATGCAGTGGATGCAGGTTGACCTAAATGTAACCTATATTACATGGAGCTATGGATGCAAGGACTGACAGTGCATTAGATCAACATGATAGTGTTAAACATATTTTGAAGCATTGTTTGTTTACAAAGACAATTGTTAAAATAACAATTATGACGGGGTAAGACAGTTGTGTTAAGCTCATGATGTATTTAAAGGTGATATTCTTCAAGAATCAATGGGTACTGGCTCTGACCCCACTCTCCGAGTGTATCTCAAGGGGAGTGGGATATGTAAAAAACGTAATTTCAAATTCACACATGCAATTGTACATAT
The DNA here is from genome assembly GCF_901001165.1 of Salmo trutta. Lineage (NCBI taxonomy): Eukaryota > Metazoa > Chordata > Actinopteri > Salmoniformes > Salmonidae > Salmo > Salmo trutta. Next base: position 57,818,387 of record NC_042971.1, read on the forward strand.
GTGAAATAGGACCTATGTAAGCACCCACCTAATTGTCTTATTACTATCTACTGTTCCATTGAAATCACTATTTAACTGCAATAAATATAGCACATTTTAGCTTTAAAGCGGCAATCTGTGGTTGCTACATACAGTGTTTTACTTATAAATGATTGCTATATACCCACTGATTCTGGAAGAATATAACTTGGAAATGCCTCATGAGCTTAGTTCAACTGTCGTAACCCATCAGAACCATAAATAGAGATTGAGATTGGTTTACTCCAATGTTTGTAAACAAACATGGTCAAAACTTCAATTTTGATATCATGGATGGTCAGTCCTTGCATCCATAGCTCTGTCTATGAATTTGAGAGTGGTTACATTTCTCGAGCCCCATCCCTCAGTTTTTTACTGAAAGTACGCTTTGTTATTGCTTCAACTGTGGCTTGCCCCTTAAATAAAAAATATATTTTATTGATCCATTAACAGACAAACTGGATGGAAACTCATTCAGACAGTCGTGCCAGTTCCTCTGCTCTCTTTCATCACCTTTAAATCCTCAATATATATGAAATCAACCAACTTCAAGTCTGTTTGTATACCAATTCAAAATGTTTATAGTCCCGGTTTCTTTTCAATCACTATTCAAACTCAATACTCAGGTTCATAATTAGCCTACTATACAAGAACTGCCACAGATCTCCACACCTTTTTTTCCCGCACAAAGTACATTTTCATTTTTAGGTACATTTTCCATCTCTTACAGAGGTCCATTTTTCTGGAACAGTCTCCCAGACCACCGTAAGCACTGCAACAGTCTCCCGGACGACCATAAGCACTGGAACAGTATCCTGGACCACCGTAAGCACGTCAACAGTCTCCCGGACCACCGTAAGCACGTCAACAGTCTCCCGGACAACCGTAAGCACGTCAACAGTCTCCCGGACCACCGTAAGCACTGCAACAGTCTCCCGGACCACCGTAAGCACTCCAACAGTCTCCCGGACCACCGTAAGCACTGCAACAGTCTCCCAGACCACCGTAAGCACTGCAACAGTCTCCCAGACCACCGTAAGCACTGCAACAGTCTCCCGGACCACCCTAAGCACTGCAACAGTCTCCCGGACCACCCTAAGCACTGCAACAGTCTCCCGGACCACCGTAAGCACTGCAACAGTCTCCCGGACCACCGTAAGCACTGCAACAGTCTCCCAGACCACCGTAAGCACTGCAACAGTCTCCCAGACCACCCTAAGCACTGCAACAGCTTCAACATTCAAATTGAAAAAATATCTTCTGGAATGAAAGAATATCTTCTGGACATTCCACTCATTGACCTATCCCAATAATTATCTGCCTGTCAGCCACTCATTGACTCATCCCAATAACTCTCTGCCTATCAGCCACTCATTGACTCATCCCAATAATTCTCTGCCTATCAGCCACTCATTTTGTTTCTACATTTTACTTGAAACTCTTTCTTTACCCCCTAATTCATCATGCTTTCCTTTTGTTGTTTGTGTAAATTTCTAATTATTTGTTTGTCTGTCTTAAGAATCAGTACAGCTTTGTTTTCTAAACATTTGAAAAGGGGAGTTGCCTCTTTGGGTGTTGTGCCTCTCCTGCACATGCTCTTTTCATTATCTTTCTAAACTCTTATCATATTGTTTTGTATTTTCTTGTGTGCACATAAAAAAATATATATCATTTCCAAAACTACTATTGGACTAAAGTACTCTCTGAGACCATCATGATTTAGGCCGGTATTCAATCTGATTGCGGGTTATAGGCATTACAGCTTTTAATAGCAATTTCCGATTGAGCCGATATATGCAGCATTTACAGTGAATGGGATCTCCGCAAACGCGGGAACATTGCCTTTAAAAAACGCCATGCCTAGAGCCCGTAATCAGAGACGTAGCCGAGGGTAATCGCACGTAAATGCTGTTTACACACCTTTTTTTAGTTTGAGCAAGCATTTACCGACCTTTTGAAAATATAGTGTTACTCACCGCAAACAGTGAGCAGCGTTTACCCACCTACTTTTTTTTACCATTACATCAATGCCCGCGATCGGATCGAATCTCGGCCTTAGCTTACTGGAGAGTACATTTTTTACATTTGTTTTTGGTATTTAGCAGATGCTCTTATCCAGATCGACTAAAAATTCTCAATAAAACAAATCAGCAAAATCGGTGGTAGAATGAAAAGACAAGTACAAAGGTAAGGTGTTAGGTTGCGTTGAGACCCTTTAGATACATCGGTAACAAATAGACACTAGGCTAAATCAGTCAGTACATGTCATCCAAAGACAATAGACAGTTGAAGTCGGAAGTTTACATACACTTAGGTTGGAGTCATTAAAACTCGTTTTTCAACCACTCCACACATTTCTTGTTAACAGACTATAGTTTTGGCAAGTCTGGTTAGGACATCTACTTTGTGCATGACACAAGCAATTTTTCCAAAAATTGTTTACAGACAGATTATTTCACTTATAATTCACTGTATCACAATTCCAGTGGGTCAGAAGTTTACATACAGTCAACTAAGTGTGCCTTTAAACAGCTTGGAAAATTCCAGAAAATAATGTAATGGCTTTAGAAGCTTCTGATAGGCTAATTGACATAATTTGAGTCAATTGGAGGTGTACCTGTGGATGTATTTCAAGGCCTAACTTCAAACTCAGTGCCTCCTTGCTTGACATCATGGGAAAATCAAAATAAATCAGCCAAGACCTCAGAAAAAAAATTGGAGACCTCCACAAGTCTGGTTCATCCTTGGGAGCAATTTCCAAACGCCTGAAGGTACCACGTTCATCTGTACAAACAATAGTACGCAAGTATAAACACCATGGGGCCATGCTGCCGTCATACCGCTCAGGAAGGAGATGCGTTCTGTCTCCTAGAGATGAACATACTTTGGTGCGAAAAGTGCAAATCAATCCCAGAACAACAGCAAAGGACCTTGTGAAGATGCTGGAGGAAACAGGTACAAAAGTATCTATATCCACAGTAAAACAAGTCCTATATCGACATCCTGAAAGGCCGCTCAGCAAGGAAGAAGCCACTGCTCCAAAACAGCTATATAAAAGCCAGACTACGGTTTGCAACTGCACATGGGGACAAAGATTGTACTTTTTGGAGAAATGTCCTCTGGTCTGATGAAATGAGAAATAGAAATGTTTGGCCATAATCACCATCGTTATGTTTGGAGGAAAAAGGGGGAGGCTTGCAAGCCGAAGAACACCATCCCAACCGTGAAGCACGGGGGTGGCAGCATCATGTTGTGGGGTTGCTTTGCTGCAGAAGGGATAGATGCACTTCACAAAATAGATGGCATCACAAGGGAGAAAAATTATGTGGACATATGTAAGCAACATCTCAAGACATCAGTCAGGAAGTTAAAGCTTGGTCGCAAATGGGTCTTCCAAATGGACATTGACCCCAAGCATACTTCCAAAGTTGTGGCAAAATGGCTTAAGGACAACAAAGTCAAGGTATTGGAGTGGCCATCGCAAAGCCCTGACCTCGATCCTATAGAAAATCTGTGGGCAGAACTGAAAAAGCGTGTGCGAGCAAGGAGGCCTTCAAACCTGACTCAGTTACACCAGCTCTGTCAGAAGAACTGGGCCAATATTCACCCAACTTATTGTGGGAAGTTTGTGGAAGGCTACCCAAAACGTTTGACCCAAGTTAAACAATTTAAACGCAATGCTACCAAACACTAATCGAGTGTATATAAACTTCTGACCCACTGGGAATGTGATGAAAGAAATAAAAGCTGAAATAAATCATTCTCTCTACTATTATTTTGACATTTCACATTCTTAAAATAATGTGGTGATCCTAACTGACCTAAGACAGGGTTATTTGTACTAGGATTAAATGTCAGGAATTGTGAAAAACTGAGTTTAAATTTATTTGGCTAAGGTGTATGTAAACTTCAGACTTAAACTGTATATATATAAAAAAAACTACCAAGTATAGCCCAGTCCATTCTGAAGTTCTTCTCACTGTCTCCACCACCAGTCCTTCTCAGACCTGTCCTTGGATCGGAGATCCTGCACCAGGACAGAGGAAAAAGCAGGGGGATGGATTTAATCCATATTTCGGAAGTATCACGGAAGATCTGCGTTCAAATGTATTTAATTTCCAATTGAGCCGACATGTGCAGCGTTTACCGAACGCCATGTGTGCGAACGCAGGAACATTGCCTTTAAATGTCAATCTAGCTACAACACCAATCTTCCAAGACACTTCAGTGATACGGATTGAATCCAGCCCTTAGTCATGGAATTTCTACTGTAATTTCACTTATTTATTTACCAGAGAGATGGACACTGACCTGTAGGAGATGCGGTGAGAGCTGACCCAGGTCTGCCACAAACACCAAAATCAGGACAAAGATCATGACCAAGATCAGGACCGTGATCCAAACAATTCCAGGGTAAAAGGCAGGGGCTGTTCTTCTTGCTTTAAATCTATCAACAACATCTCTGAACGCTGTGTTGACAACTAGGTTAAGTCTTCTGGGGAATCTCTCCTGGCATAGTGGACACTGATACTGGTGTCTGCTATCCCAGTATTCATTGAGACAGGCCATGCAGAAATTGTGTCCACAACTGGTGGTGACTGGATCACTAAATACATCCAGGCAGAGAGAGCACTGGAACGGCTCTTCTTCTGATCTTCTTCTGCGGGCAAACATTGCTGGAAACAAAGACCTTTTAATTTAGTTACTTGACTCATTCCTGTTGTCTCTTAGTGGAGCAAAGTGCCCAAACAATGTTTCCCCAGCAACCCTGATTATTGTAGATGAAACCCTTATCTGGAAACTCATTTCCAGGGACTATAATACCAGGACATAATAAAGTGTTCTGGTCATGCATAGTTTAACGCGTTGTAGCCTACACACTGAACCAGTGGCATAGGCAGAAATTATTTACTGGTCAAATTTGTTAACTTTGAAAATGTGACAGCGAAAAAAAATGTTTTGCTTTAAATAATAACAATGCAACATGGATGAAACGTTAATCAGAGAAGACGGTGACTAGCTAGCTACAGTGACTAGACAACAACTAGGTTGGAGGCTTGCAGAAATGGCTTAATAGATATAAACATCAGTTAATTACAGAACCAATCAATAAATAAACAGTAACAATCTAACTGTTTCTTCTACTTACAAGACTAATGCTTGGCAAGGGCACACATGGAGGTTACAGGGTGATGTAGCTAGCAGTTTGAGAGGACACACTTGCTTGCTTGATATATTGTAACAGTTAAAAATAGGGAGAACCCTTTTTTGTTTACCTAGGTTGTCATGACAACAGCAGCAACCACTTTCATGCAGTAACAGAGTTCTCAGTTAAATTGGTGAGAAGCTCATACTTTTGAAAGAAATTATTCTGTTCTGAAAACAGTGATACAAGGCAAGCTTAATACAGGCAGACATAATTAAACATCATAGTAACATCAAAATAGCATCTTAAATTCACATTAACTGTTTTTATTTTTGATTCCAAAGAGATCAAGAGGATTCAGAAGAAAGAAAGTAAATACATAATTTATTAATACACTTTAAATATTTCCTTCACAGTGATTTTAGACTATCTGTTGCTTACTATAGGTTGTTACTGTTGTTTTACTACCTGTTGTTTACTATTGTCACGTTCGTCGTAAAGATGGGACCAAGGCGCAGCGGGAATGTGTATACTCATCTTCTTTATTAAGAAGAAAAAACTAAACTTAACCAAAAAACGAGAAACAGTCCTGTAAGGCACACAGCTACACATGGAACAACTACCCACAAAAACCCATGAAAAAACACCCCTACTAAATAGGACCTTCAATTAGAGGCAGCGAGAAACAGCTGCCTCCAATTGAAGGTCAAACCAATAAACTAAGCATAGAAATAGATAAACTAGACACAGACATAGAAATAGACTAACATAGAACATTGCCCAACAAACCCCGAAACACATTAAACAAGCAGCCCCTGCCACGTCCTGACCAAACTACAATAACAAATAACCTCTTTACTGATCAGGACGTGACAACTATATGTTGTTTTACTATCTGTTGTTTTAAAATCTATTGTTACAATCTGTTGTTTTACTATCTGTTGTTTTAAAATCTATTGTTACTATCTGTTTTAAAATCTATTGTTACTATCTGTTGTTACTGAGGTTTTACTATCTGTTGTTTTACTATATATTGTTTCCTATTTGTTGTTTTACTATCTGTTGTTTACTATTTGTTGTTTTACTAGCTGTTGTTTTACTAGCTGTTGTTTTAAAATCTATTGTTACAATCTGTTGTTTTACTATCTGTTGTTTTAAAATCTATTGTTACTATCTGTTGTTTTAAAATCTATTGTTACTATCTGATGTTTTAAAATCTATTGTTACTATCTGTTGTTTTACTATCTGATGTTTTAAAATCTATTGTTACTATCTGTTGTTTTAAAATCTATTGTTACAATCTGTTGTTTTACTATCTGTTGTTTTAACATCTATTGTTACTATCTGTTGTTTTAACATCTATTGTTACTATCTGTTGTTTTAAAATCTATTGTTACTATCTGTTGTTTTAAAATCTATTGTTACTATCTGATGTTTTAAAATCTATTGTTACTATCTGATGTTTTAAAATCTATTGTTACTATCTGAGGTTTTACTATCTGTTGTTTTACTATCTGTTGTTATTATCTGTTGTTTTACTATCTGTCGTTTTACTCTCTGTTGTTTTACTATGTGTTGTCACATTTTATTTCCACATTCCATGTGGGTCAGAAGTTTACAAACACTCAATTAGTATTTGGTAGCAATGCGTTTAAATTGTTTAACTTGGGTCAAACGTTTTGGGTAGCCTTCCACAAGCTTCCCATGATAAGTTGGGTGAATTATGGCCCATTCCTCCTGACAGAGCTGGTGTAACTGAGTCAGGTTTGAAGGCCTCCTTGCTTGCACACGCTTTTTCAGTTCTGCCCACACATTTTCTATAGGATGGAGGTAAGGGCTTTGTGATGGCCACTCCAATACCTTTCCTTTGTTGTCCTTAAGCCATTTTGCCACAACTTTGGAAGTATGCTTGGGGTCATTTGTAAGTCGCTCTGGATAAGAGCGTCTGCTAAATGACTTAAATGTAAATGTTAATGTCATTGTCCATTTGGAAGACTCATTTGCGACCAAGCTTTAACTTCCTGACTGATGTCTTGAGATGTTGCTTCAATATATCCACATAATTTTCCTACCTCATGATGCCATCTATTTTGTGAAGTGCACCAGTCCCTTCTGCAGCAAAGCACCCCCACAACATGATGCTGCCACCCCCGTGCCTCACGGTTGGGATGGTGTTCTTCGGCTTGCAAGCCTCCCCTTTTTCCTCCAAACATAACGATGGTCATTATGGCTAAACATTTCTATTTTCATTTCATCAGACCAGAGGACATTTCTCCAAAACTGTAGTCTGGCTTTTTATTTTTTCTGGTGGTTTTGGAGCAGTGGTTCTTCCTTGCTGAGCGGTCTTTTCAGGTTCTTCCTTGCTGAGCGGTCTTTCTCATTTTACTGTGGATATAGATACTTTTGTACCTGTTTCCTCCAGCATCTTCACAAGGTCCTTTGCTGTTGTTCTGGGATTGATTTGCACTTTTCACACCAAAGTACGTTCATCTCTAGGAGACAAAATACTTCTCCTTCCTGAGCGGTATGACGGCTGTGTAGTCCCATGGTGTTTATACTTGCGTACTATTGTTTGTACAGATGAACGTGGTACCTTCAGGCGTTTGGAAATTGCTCCCAAGGATGTTGTCTTGCTAGTAGCCTGCCTGTCTTCTCACCTCCCTCATAAAAACTCTAAACGGTGCATATTCTGCCTTTTTGTTATACACTTCGTGCAACTCAAATTTCAATTTGTAGGCAGTTTGAAATGCTATCTGTGAAATGTGTTGCCAAATCCCTTTCCAAGACATATCTCTGTTTCTAATCATTTTACTGCTTCAGCCCCTTCTCGCTTCTTCTTGGATGCATGTGCTATATATTTTCCTTCTAATATATGCTTTAGAGATTTCCCATACTGAGCCTATGTCTGTAAGGCCCACATCTTCTGCTAGAATATGTATTGCAAGTCTATCCTTTGACGTGGAGTTACCTGTAAATGTACTTATATCAATCATAGTGTCCATCACTTGGTTAAAGTGTACAGCAAGGACGATCTGCCACTCCATATGTCCCAGTATAATGTTGACCTCATGAAAACAAATCAGGGTCCTCATTGTTGGGAGCATATATGTTGCATAATACTACATTAATCCCATGTACAAGAGTCTCAATGCAGATCAGCCTGCCAGACTCAGTGTTGCTTCAACATTACAAAATTAACTATTTTGTTTATCAGAATAATCACCCCATTTTGTTTGGAAATAAATGAGTTATGTTACACTGCTGCAACCCAGCCTTCTCTAAATGAGTTGTTAAACTACTGCAACTCAGCCTCCTCTAAATGAGTTATGATAAACTACTGCAACCCAGCCTCCTCTAAATGAGTTATGATAAACTACTGCAACCCAGCCTCCTCTAAATGAGTTATGATAAACTACTGCAACCCAGCCTCCTCCAAATGAGTTATGTTAAACTACTGCAACTCAGCCTCCTCTAAATGAGTTGTTAAACTACTGCAACTCAGCCTCCTCTAAATTAGTTATGTTAAACTACTGCAACCCAGCCTCCTCTAAATGAGTTATGTTAAACTACTGCAACCCAGCCTCCTCTAAATGAGTTATGTTAAACTACTGCAACCCAGCCTCCTCTAAATGAGTTGTTAATCTACTGCAACCCAGCCTCCTCTAAATGAGTTATGTTAAACTACTGCAACCCAGCCTCCTCTAAATGAGTTGTTAAACTACTGCAACCCAGCCTCCTCTAAATGAGTTATGTTAAACTACTGCAATCCAGCCTCCTCTAAATGAGTTATGTTAAACTACTGCAACCGAGCCTCCTCTAAATGAGTTATGATAAACTACTGCAACTCAGCCTCCTCTAAATGAGTTGTTAAACTACTGCAACCCAGCCTCCTCTAAATGAGTTATGTTAAACTACTGCAACTCAGCCTCCTCTAAATGAGTTATGATAAACTACTGCAACTCAGCCTCCTCTAAATGAGTTGTTAAACTACTGCAATCCAGCCTCCTCTAATTGAGTTGTTAAACTACTGCAACCCAGCCTCCTCTAAATGAGTTATGTTAAACTACTGCAACTCAGCCTCCTCTAAATGTCAGTGTCTCTATATCTGTTAAATGTGATTCCTGTATGAACACAATATCCGCCTGTTTTGATTTTAAATATGTCAAAATATTTTTCCTCTTCACTTGGTTACCACAACCATTTATGTTCCAAGAGATTATGTTTACATAACCATTAGCCATATTTGTGCTGAGTAGTTGTAGCCTGTGAGTGTGAAGTGTCCCATTTAACACAAGTGACAACTCTAATTGTCACGTTTGCTCCCTCCCCAGCCTCTAGGTCACCAGGCTGCTCGTTATGGCACACTGCTGTCACCATCGTTACGCGCATCAGCGTATTATGACACTCACCTGGACTCCATCACCTCCTTGATTACCTGATTATGTCACTCCCTTTGGTTCCTTCCCCAAGCGTCATTGTTTCTGTTTCATGTCTGTGTGCTGTTCAGTTTCTTGTTTTGTATTATGTTCCGTTTATTTATTAAAACACTCACTCCCTGAACTTGCTTCCTGACTCTCACATCGTTACACTAATGAACATCATTATATAACATTTCACAATATGTGCTCAAGCTGAACAATAAAACAGTGTAAAAAAACAAAGAAAACCAATCCCAAAACAAAGCAACCAGGAATGTCAATCATTACAGAACTGTCATTGATGCTGCAGAAGATAACCTGCTGTCTCAACTCAAAATTCCTTATGGTCCGTAAGGCGCTTGAAAGGCTATATTAGCAACACCCCCCAGAGTCCCGCAAACACATAGGCTACCTTCCTTTTGAATAGTAAACGGAATACAATTCAACCTTGTCTCGTCTTCTTTATCTAGGCTAAACACTTTTCTCTAGCAAGAATCTCTCTGCCTTCACGTTGTACTTGAAAATAATTCCAAGTAAAAACAGTAAATACGTCATGCTCCATACGTACAGTATGCTTCAGTATAAACTACAACACAATACTTGATCTGGGGAACACTGGGGAAGTGCTTGGGCTCTAGTTGAAGAGAGAAGTTTGTCCAGCTCAGTAAAGCCTCAAATATAAATTGTCTGCAACAGTGAAATGGGCTACTTCTTATGTGAATTAATGAGGAGGCGGAACACACCTCAATTCAAACTGTTGTTAGAAAACACGAGTTGAAACATAGCCTATAGGTAATTAGCAGGCAGTGTGCCTTGGTTTGAGGGCAGCGCCTTGGTTCGAGGGCAGCGCCTTGGTTTGAGGGCAGCGTAAAAATCACGTTTTGGAACATTCTGGAACAATGCATTCTGACATCACGTACATAAAAGAACTCATGCTGGGGCGACCGTTAGAGATATTTGGAACTCACACATGAAAAGGTTAAGGGACCCCATGGGCACCCTTAACTTTTTCACTTCCTTTAAGGGAGAAATTTGCCTTAAAAGGTAAGTAAACTTTAAGGGAAAAGATAATGGGAAAACTGACTAAAGATGTTTAATAAAACCGAGCCCTGGGCCATATATCTATGCATTTGGAGTTTGACCAACTTTTAGAATTTTAAATATTGTTCTAATCAGGGGCGCAGCTTTGGTTTTAGAAGTGGGGGGGGGGGCATTAATTATTACTATAATTTAAAAAACATCCTGTCAGATAAACTCTCCAAACAGCCTACCCGACCGCTCTGAGGTGTCAGCGTGGTCCTAAAGCACACTGTTGCCTCGTTTTGTTTCACATTTCAATTATAGAACTGGAGGGAACAAAAATGCAATTTCAGAATGTGGGGGGGGGGGGGGGGGGGGGGGGGGGGGACGACGATGACGACATGTCCCTAGTGAAAGCACCTGGTTCTAATTCTGGACATTTAGGGTGCGTTCATAAATTCACTCTATTTACTCCGATTTCAGAGCACTCTCGTCTGAGTGTGCCAGAGGGTAGAATACCTGATGAATTTATGAATGCTGTTGAATAACACCTGTTGAATATGTCAGTAAACGTCGTCAAAAATGCGGAATTCAATTGTTGCCGGCAGCACAGTTACTGTCACCAACGCTCTGGATAACATGAAAACAGCCTAACCAGCTCTATTAGGGTTAGGCATAAAGCCAGGGGGGTAATTCAAGTTAGGGTTGAAGTCAGGGTTAGTGGTTAAAATCTGACTTTGTTTTAGAGAAATAGTTGTGTTTCCTACTTTGCAGCATGACAGGATAGTGGCTCCCAATGTTGAATGACTGGTTGGGGGGGAGGGGGGGGGGGGTGTAGTGGCTTTTATTCTGTCTGAGGCTGCCGGGTGGATGAAAGGCTGGCTTTGAGGGAAGCCTCTGGGGGTATTCTGTGGAGCTGACTGGCAGGGCAGGGACACTGGATCATGGGGTTGATGCTAACCTCCATGGCCCACTCTCTGGGGACTCCACTGTTCCCACTGTGTCAACAGGCTGGAGATGCCAGGAATCTAGGGATTATTCAAATGGAATCCCTACATACTAATTACAGTAAGAGCATTGGAGAGGAGGGAGGACAATGCATTTTTAACAAGAGAACGCTCAGTGAGGTGAAACGTTTTTATTTTTCCTCCCCGTCTATTGAAGAGTGGATTTATCTGAAGTGTTCATGGAAAAGTAATGGATGGTCTCTTTCAAAGACATGTGAAAGTATCGACGAGGAAAACGAGTGAGTAATGAAGGGTTGGAGGAGGGATGCAGTGAAGACTTAATATTTAATGATTAAAGCCCTTCTTACAGGTCCTCCTCATAAAACCAGCCTCATATATCTATCATATACCCTCCTCAGATTAAGCCATAAAGGATGAGGGGAAGGTGACAAAATAAATGTAATAAAAACACAACATCAAACGTCCTTCTCCGCCCCATGAATGGTTGACCTGGAACAGCACCACTACCCCCCTAGGTCCTGGTCCAAACGCTTCACACGTGAAATGCAGGAATTATGGAATTCTCTACCGGGAAAGATAAAGAGATTCTAGGGACCAGTCTTTTTGTTTTGTTCTCATCAGCTATTCTATTCCCACAATATGCTGCAGCTCTATCACAAAGGAACAGAATGTTTGCCTGGACAGACACTATCTTCCCCTATTGTTCTTCTGTGAGTCAGACAGGCCCCAGCTCTCTCTCTCTCTCTCTCCAGTCCTCTTCTCCTCCTCTCTCTCCTCTCATCTCATCTCTCTCTCC